>NC_068285.1:11071104-11206104 GCF_025860055.1 Xyrauchen texanus | reverse complement strand
TATCTGACCCCTGTTTGCCCCAACAGACCAACAAATGTAAATTCCCAGAATCCTCTATGCTCACGGGCTTGCGTGAGCTCCTGTGCCCGCATGCCCCCTTCACCTTTCCTAGTCAGTATGTAGATATATTACGCCATTCGTGTATTCCACTCAAACCCCCAAACCAAACTAGTACAACATCCTACATCAAGAACAACTTTTGTGTGTTTGTTGCTCGCCTGCAGCTGATCTAAACCCTCTGAGGAGAGTTGTGCATTTCTAAAACCGCATTTCATTGTTCATTGATGTCTGCCGAGGGGGAGATACAGACGCTCATCCATATTCGGTCTTAAGGGGAAACACACAGCTTCAAAACCTTGTGCATTTGTGGCTCATTTTGTTTGTTTACAGTGCCGTCTGCTGTGTTGTCTGTTGTAGTCTGGCTGTACATTATTTGCTGGGAAGAGCAGAACAAAAGATCTGTCTGGGAATGAATTATAGTCGTTATGGAGAGACAGACTGAGAGGTCGTTTAAACAGGACAGAGGTGTCAAATACGTCTCCACAGTCCCACAACCTCACCCTGGTCCTGTAAGGAAACATTGGTTACAGTTTTGACACAACATTCATTGTTTTATATTTCAGAAAAATACATGATTGTGCAAGTTTGTCTGGATATGCACTTTTGTATTCTGTGACAATACTTTTGGCAATTAAATCTTTACTATTAAGTTATATTAAATAATTAACAAACATATTTAACAAACTTAAATACTTAAAATAATAATAGTAATTATAATATATAATGTGATTATATATTATAATTAAATACTGAATATAATATAAAATAAATATTTATTTAAGTAAAATATATAAATGTAAATTAATGTAAGTAATACTTATTCTTAAGTTATATTGAATAGTTAAATAACTTTCCTAAATAATAATAATAATATTTATAAATGATTTAATATAAAATTGAAATCTGATTATGTATTATAATTATACTGTATATTAATTATATAAACAAAATTAAAATATGTAATTTATGTCAAATAAATGTAGTTATTCATTATAAAAATGATTTGAAATATTTAACAATTCATACTTTAATCATTTAAAATATTTAATTGTATATAATAATACCACAATATTACATTAAATTTAAAATAAGATGAAAATATAAATAAAATGATCTAATTATATAATATATATATATATATATATATATATATATATATATATATATATATATATATATATATATATATATCTCTATAAACAGTGCTTATTTATGTATATTAAATAATTAAATCATTCTTCTATATAATAAGAATTATTGTCATTATTATTAATATTATTATATAATCTATAATTAATTAAATATGATTATATATATGATAACTTTATAGGTTTATAGGTTAAAAACATTCTGCATCTTTGAATAAAAATAAAACTTTCAAATAAAATTAGTTATTTAATATGATAATGATTTTAAATATTTAATAATAAATTAAATCCATTAATTTGTTTTAATAAATAATTGTACATAATTTATGTACTATAATATTACATTTAAAATAATATAAAAATGAAAATATCTCTCTCATATATATATATATATATATATATATATATATATATATATGATATATTCCATTGTGTAAAAATACGTATCATAGACACAACACACACACACACACACACACACACACACACACACACACACACACACACACACACACACACACACACACACACACACACACACACACACACACACTATCCCCTAAACCTACCCCTCACAAAAATCTTTCTGCATTTTTACATTTTCAAAAAAACATTGTTTTGTATGTTTTTTTTTTTTAAGCAATTTGAATTAAGGGGACTCAGATGTCCCCATAAACCACATTTATAGCATAATACCCTTGTAATTACCAGTTTGTAACATAGAAAAAATGTCCTCGTAAACCACTTAAACACACACACACACACACACACACACACACACACACACACACACACACACACACACACACACACACACACACACACACACACCACCTGTAGTCTTCATAACAAATCAATATTTCCTCTATAAATGTGTCATGGGAGAAAGTGTCTGAATCACTACAAGTTCCCATTTAACAAGATTTTAAACAACAGAGCAGAACTAATTCAAATGTTATTCAGGATACACTGATTATATGCAGACCAAACTGGCTTCAAAAGCCCAATAATCACATTTTCAAAAAACTATTGCATAAAAATGTGCCTCATATGGTAAATTAGTTTTATTTTAAGACAAAAATATTTCATGTATATGACTAAATAATCCTGACTATATTACTGTAGTAGTTTACACCAACGAAAGTTATTTTAAGGGTAGAAATAGATCAGCACATTTTTGCTATTTACAGTGTAAACAACAAAATCACACTTGGGCCTTGTGTTGCAACTCTATCAAGAATGCAACACATGCATGTGATGCTTTATGAACTGCATTCTGACACACTTTGGAACGACGCTTGAAAATGAACCTGTGTAGCTAGAGGTGTTTTCATTCATGCTTGCTCAGATGTTTTCATACTAGTGAGTGCGCAGAGGTTGTTGCTTACCTCTAAACACTATGTTGTTATGGTGTGTAAATGCACAGACAGACCCTGAGATGAGGACAACAAGAAGATTCTTGACTTCTTGTTGAGAGAGATTGATTCAGGCTGTTTATTGTACGTGTGTGTGTGTGTGTGTATATATGTGTGTGTTTATAACCCCAAAGACTGCAGTCGATATATATTCCTCCAAGTCTGTCAAGGTTTCAACATGGACAAATCACGTGTGTAAAGCTGTCCGGAGTCTGGATCTGTTCCGCTCATTGAATGAATAAAAAAAACCTAGACAACCGACTGTCTGAGGAACGTTAAAACTGGGTCAGACTGCCCATGTTGGCTTCACCCCTCGCCGCGAGTTCGATCGGATCTGCGGTTTCCCTGGTGACGGACACTCTCCGGTCTTTCAGCCTGTTTCATTTGGCAAAGAGCGCTGTGGACAAACTCCTTTGAATCAAATCCCCCTTCCTGCAAAGAAAGCAGGAGATATTTGCAAAAGACCACTCACCACCTATCAGATGTCACCAATGATTTCCTATGTTATGAACGTCGCCTTGCCACAGTTACATTCGGTTTAGTTAGATACATCCCTTGCCAAACCCCACGGCATGGAGTTGGGAACATATTACTTTACCCAAAGCATGCAAATAATCCATATATAGTTGATAGTTGTTGGTTGAAACATATTTTGCGTTGCTGGAAAATGACAGGGGGCTGAGCAACAGAGAAAACAAGCAACTTGTGCCTGGGATAAGGGGGAGGTTGAAGGCATCACAAGTACTGTACAGACTGACAGTAGGCTTTATTTGCAAGCGCTAGGCATATACTGGATATTTGAAAAGAAATAATAGATTAGTTTAGCCTATCATAGAGGCCTTATGATTCCTAAGGTTTGCGTGAAACGTTGATGCAACCCATTATATTTCCATAATATGATGTATTTCAGCATGGGACAGTAAGCAAAACTCCAGCTGTATCACCAATGTGCAACTGTTCAAGACAACAAACCTCACTCAGGCTCGTTTGACGCTGGCGACAGCACAAGATGAGAATGCGTTCTTGAGTTCAAACACAGCCGGACGGAGCACAGTTTTAAATGCAGGGATCTGAATGGTGCTTTAAAATGTAAAAAAAACCCCCGCTATGGTTATTACCAGGGCTGGATTGGTAATCTGGCATACAGGGCATTTTCACGGTGGGTCGACGCACTTCATGTTCAGGGGCAGACTGTCTTTCGGGAGAACCGGGCCGGCCACAGAACAGGCTGAATGGGCCGCGATAAGCTGAAATGAGCCACCACGTTATGCAGAAAAGAACAGCGACCCCCACACCCACAAAAAAAACTTTTGGGCCAGTTTATGTGTAAAATCCCGGGCCGATTTCTCTTCCCAGTCCACCCCTGTTTCTTACACAATGCAACCAAAGTGAGATGCTCCAAAAGCATCCATGATATGCGTGTACATTGACGCGTCCTTAGAGAAGCCTTTATGATAAATCTATCTCGGACGGATTGTCGAAATCATTTGCAAAAGGGGTTATTGTGGACTGTAATCCAATGATGGGCTTATGTTCAAGAATATGCAAATAAACAATATATTGACTTCTAAAGCCACTTTTTGTTTTGTCTTATAAAGGCTTTACTCGTCTGCCACAATGATGTGATGCATTTTAATTTTCTGAATTATTATATTTATAATATAGATTATATTTTGTACTATTTATTATTATTTAATCATTATATATTGAATAAATGTTATTTGAGGGCTAATATTGATATGCGATTAATCACGATTAATTTGATTTATTCAGCATATCGTAATTCATTTAACTGCTACCCTCGCTCCACATTCAAATGTGCATAACTATAAGAAACAGTGGCGGTTCTAGCTTGTCTGGCGCCCTGGTCAAACTATCCCCACCCCCCTCCCCGTCTCGTACTTCTAAGTGGGAGAACTTCCCAGGAAGTAGCCTGCCTAGCTCACAAAATAAAACTAGAATCAGGGGGCCCACTCCAACAAGGTTAATTGACCCACAGTCCTACAAGGTGACATGATATCATTGACGTGACGTGCAAATGAGCGATCGAAAACTGATTGCACAAATGTCACCATTCTGAATTTTTTTGTGCGGGCACCCCGTGACACCCCCAGCATTGCCGGCAAAACTGGTAAATCTCAACATCCCTAGTGGCTGTAAATTTCCACTGTCCTGATATCAATTGTGCTAAAAAGGCAGAGGTTATAAGACAACATCTGATTTGCCTATATCTATGGATCTCTGTGTCCTGACATGAGTTCTGTAGGCAACACCTTTAAGTTGTTTGGTATAAACAGCTGTATCCCATGTTTGTCAGATTATCGGTGAGATGACGCAAGATAATCAGGCTTCTAAAAACAACATATAACCAAGAGTGTAATCCAACTCTGAGCTCCTGAGCTGTGAAAGCATTACAGCTTTTGTTCATCAGGTGAAAATCGTCATTCGCTTACGTAATTATTAGCACACCTCTCCTCAACAAGTCTTAGCAAGCATCCCTAACTATGATCTGCATGGAGAAAAATAATAACCAACCTTTTTTCCCCACCAAATGGAGAACAGCACTGAATTTAATTCTTAAAAGCACTTAAATTGCAATATGAGACCACAGGTTGATTCTCTATGTGAACTGAGATGTGTTTCCATACTGACCTTGCTTTTGTACTTTGTCTTGAATGAGGGATAAAGTGCCCTTGACCGCAGGCATTTATTGCATACCAATATCTTAAAATAGATCTGCAGGCTTTGTTTTCAACTCCTAGTGTTATTGACTTTTTTATTATGCCATGTGCTTCAAGCCAAGCAAACAGGCAGTGGTCCCATGAACACCTTCTTCCCTATTTTCTTATTTGCCAAAATGGAAAATACAGAGAATAGAGTTCGGACAAATGTAAAAATCTATTTTTATTTTTTTTTGGAATGTCCAACTCAAATACACTTAAGTTAGTCTGTGGTATGTGGGTCTGAACAGCAAAATCAAGTTTGTAAATCTGATTTTTACAAACCCAATACAAACCACATTTATTTGGGATTTGAAATCTGATTAAATTAATTAGGTGAAGCGACATGCACAATGTGGGTTGGCTGTGGCTCAGGTGGTAGAGCGGGTTGGTGGTTTGACTCCCGGCCCACATGACTCCACATGCCGAAGTGGCCTTGGGCAAGACACTGAACCCCAAGTTGCTCCCAATGGCAGGCTAGTGCCTTGCTAGCTCTGCCGCCATTGGTGTATGAGTGTGTGTGTGTGTGTGTGTGTGTGTGAATGGGACACAGTGTAAAGCGCTTTGGTAACCTCTAAGGTTAAAAAAGGGGCTATATAAGTGCAGACCATTGTGCAGAAATGTATATAGCTGTGCCCTTGTGCACTCATTTTGGCTCTCTCTTTCCCATATAGTGAACAATGTGACATTCACTATATACTGAATAGTGAAAGAGTGAGCGATTTGGTACACTGCATATGTACAATCTGAAAATATGGTAATTCCTAAAGTTTGGATTTGAAAAACAAATCATAATTGGTTGCAGTGTGAACAAAAACTCACAACATTGGTCCTTTTTTTGAACGTTTTATAAAAAAGCAGACACCTACAATATAGAGCGAATACTAAGAGCATTTCAAACAATATTTGACTTTTTCAGAGAACATAGAAGCCAAAAAAATTTTCACATCCATGTGTCAGAGTGACACTTTTGTACATCTCTTTGTTTTACGGCAAACTAAAAATATGTTTCGGGATTTAGACTTTTCTGGAAACTGACAGGCACTGACATCTTAGGGGCTGTTTACACAACAACTTTTTAAAACTAAAAACTGAAAACTTTTGATACGTTTTGGCTGTTCGTTTCCACGGCAACGCCGTTTTGGGGCCTGAAAATGCAAACTTTTGTAAACGGGTTTCAAAAGTGCAAGTTTTTGAAAACGATGTCGTTATCGTCTCCGTGTAAACATACAAAAGTGTGAATTTGTGAAAGCGATGACGTCGTGCGGACGTGTATTACGTGTTCAGTCTATAGGCATGCGTGTAAGTACTTCAAAACAACGTGTGAGACAGTCAAAACTACATTGGCGGACTACAGGACTGTGTTTGTGCGGCTCAAGATTTTGAGTTAAAGTAATTGTAGTAATAATGCAACCTCATCGTCCGTCCAGACAAAATACTCGAAGCTTTCGCTCTGTGGAAGAATGCTTATGTAGTGTTTCTTCTTCGACATCGCCAACTACTGGCCTGGCATGCATAATGCAGAGTTTTTAGTCGTTTTCGTGGATTCGTGTGAACGGGGATTGTTTGACAACGTTGTCGTCTGTATGCGAAACTTAAAAAAAATGCATAGGAAAAACTTTTCAGTTTTTAGTACATCGTTGTCATGTGAATGTACCCTTAGTTGCAAAATAAATAAATAATAATAATAATACAATAAAACAAATTTTGAGGTGTTTTAAGACCTTTTTAATATTCGACCTGCATCTATATGCACACACAGGTGGTGAATTACTGAATATACCGTACTCAACAACCAAGATCTGAATTTGTTTGAAAAAAAGAAGAGGAAAAGCAGGGATGAAAGTTAAAAGAGTGGTGGTGGTGTAGTGGGCTAAAGCACATAACTCTTAATCAGAAGGTCGCTGGTTCACCCCCACAGCCACCACAATTGTGTCCTTGAGCAAGGCACTTAACTCCAGGTTGCTCCGGGGGGATTGTCCCTGTAATAAGTGCACTGTAAGTCGCTTTGGATAAAAGCGTCTGCCAAATGCATAAATGTAAATGTAAATGTAAAAGAAGCAAAACACCCTATTGTACTTTACAACAAAACATCCTGTTGATAATCAAGCTTACAATGTGGTCCACGCCAGGTGCTGTTTGTCAGTCTTACTTTCATCAGAAGAGCTCATGCCATCTGACACAATGAAGTTTTGTCTACATGCAGATAACACACTAATTGTGAGTTTGAGAAATCCTTCACTTTAATGCAGAAAAACAGCTAATGTTTTTTTGTGTGTGAATCAAAACAGGACATATTATTATGTGAAAGAAGGACTTTTGTAAGATTTTAGCCTATGTGAAAGTGCACTTGTATAAAACACACATTTAAAAAAAAAAAAAACACTTGGATTTTATTTACATTAATTAAAATGTTTTTTATTTATTATTACTAGGCTGTCAATTTAACGCGTTAATTCAGTGCGATTAATTTGATTAAAAACAACGCAAAAATTAACACAATTAATTGCAATGCCCGCGGACCATAATAAGGAAGATTCCTGAAAGATTGTAGTACCACCCGTTTACTCCAGAGGGCAGTAAGTGAAATTTCAGCTGTGTGGCAACGTGCCGTTTATATAGTGAAGAAAACAAACTTCAGCAGCAACAACACAGACATGCGTTATGTTCTTGCGTTCAAAACTCTCGAAGGAGCGCAAATGTGATCTAAGGGATCTCAAGATGTGTTTAAAGATTGAGTATTAAACTATATTTAAGTCGACACAGTGACCTAAAAATGTACGTTTATGATGCAGTGCACCGAGACGCCACACAAGCACGTCTGACGCAGCTGTTCATTGACGGGTCCTTAAACAAGCCCTCATAATAAATCTCCAACTGATTGACAAATTCACTTGTGTAATGGATTACTGTGAACTGTTGCCAATGATTGACTTATGATCAATAATATGGTAGTAAACAATACATTGTATTCTAAAGCCACTTTTTGTTTTGTCTTATTAATGATGAACTCTTCTGCTACAGGAATGTAAAGCATTTTAATTATCGGAATATATCTATCTATCTATATATATATATATATATATATATATATATATATATATATATATATATATAATATTTAAAGATAACTATGTATAATTATTTCATCATTATATATTGAATTATTGTTATATGAGGGGCTTTCTCAGCAAATATTTGTATATGTGATTAAATGCGATTAAATGCGATTAATCAGGACACCATGTAATTAATTCAATTACAAATTTTAATTGATTGACAGGCCTAATTATTACATTAGGTTTTAAACCTTGTAAAAAGTGAACTTTGATCATTTTATTCTGGTGACGTTCAAAAAAGTACAGTGGAGCAACCATTCATTGAACAATGATGTATGTTATTATTATTATTTGTATAAGGATGATGATTATTATTATTAGTTGCTTATATCAAGCTACTTTCATAAATACCAAAGTCGTATCATGGTATTATTATTGTACATGTCCAAAACTACATATTATTACCCAAAAACCATCGCAGTGCCACGATGCGTTTATAAACTCTTCTTTGATTTCTTCATATGCATATTACGTGTTTTGTTTACATTTTTCATGCACATTTTTTATTTCTATAATTTTGCAATTTAATAAAATAATGAATATATAATTTGTATTAAATAATAAAACAACTGTATTTTTTAATAAAATATTGATTCTATTATTTATTTTATTTTGTATTTATTATAATTTAAACATGTTTATGTATCTGGATTATCATTCCTAGCATGTGGAATGTGTGGAAAAGGATCACGTTTGATCCACCATTTATCCCCATTAAATTAAAAACATCCTCAATCCTCATAAATAACCCTGAGCTTTTGGAGGTGTGTTGTATGTCTGGGGTGAGAGTGCGATGTAGTTGCAATGTGCAAAGATATCATACAGTATACACAGCTTTAAGACTTCGTCTCGTCCCATTAGACACAAACAAACGTGTACAATGAACCTTAACCCTCACACTTGGATGCACTTATGCTCACAAAAGCAAAATCACACACTCACACACGCAAAGGCATATATAACATTGTCAGTTTGGCTGAAATGAGAGAAACACCTGGTGTTGTTGGCCATGTGTCGAGAAATATGTTTAAATGGGAGTTTTTGGGCAGAGAGGCCAGAAAATATAGTTTACCTTCATGTTCCAGATCAGAAATGTTTTGCAAAGATCTTTAACTAACGCCATAAAAATGTGATTAAATAAAACCACTTATATCCAACAACTTAATCTTAAAAAACACTACCCTGTGATTCCTGAGCGCATGTAATATTTCCCCTAAAATCTAACCACAATCCGTTGGCATGACACAAATCACGCCTGTAACATTCGATCTCATTCTTGTCAAGTTGCCGTTCCACATTATATTTGAGTGATTTAACCGACTGTGTGTAATCACAGAATATTTTAGCCGCTGTTTCACTTTCTGTCACTCTAGCAATGACATACTTTCCTGTAAGCCGTGTGGTGACACTCATGAACTCTGCATCATCTGGTGGAGCTTCCTGTGACATCATGACTTACAGAAAATGTGACTATTACAGTATAAATCACTTATAAAAGGGTTCAGTCTTAGAGGTGGTGTTTTTACCGTCTGATTACAATCTGACAGATCTTTCAGTGTCATTACATTTAATTATTTATTCAGCTGTAATGTCTATAACGTTGTATAAACATGTATAACCAGCACTATTGGAAACATAATAAGCAATTTTAAGAAACATAATAAGACTTTCTATAGCTTGGTGTTATTTAAAGTTTCCAAAATTAGTCCTACTGTTCATATAGATGGACATCAGTTATTAGGAAAACCATTTGCTCTAGATTTGTAATTGTTTTGCTTGTTTATAGGGTGCTACTAGTTGCAAATCAAAAAGGGCAATGGAAAATGCACACAGCTCGGGTCACAGGCCATATTTATGACCATCAGCAAGGAAAGAAATGGCAGTAAATGGAAAAACACCCGCTAAACTATATCAAGAAAAAAGTTGTAATTCTTTCCACGCCAATGCCAAGTCTCAGTAATTATACAGGTCTGAAGTCAGCACAAATACTGCAAAATTTGACTTTCGCGTACATTCACATACATTTTATGTTTGATTTATCTCCTAATATATACGTGCATAATGGTGCATTAGTGTGAGCATCTCTCATTCAGACGTTACACATGTTTGGGTTGTTGTCTGATTTGGTCATTATATTACAAAAGGTCTGTGATGATCCCGTTTGTGTGAATGTAAGAGCTGCTTTTAGAGCAGTCGGAATGATGGTCAGTTCACGAAGAATACACAGAAAACAACATAGGCAAGCACACCTATGCAAGCACACCTGCAAGCACACCTATGCAAGAACACCTATGCAAGCACACCTATGCAAGCACACCTATGCAAGCACACCTATGCAAGCACACCGATGCAAGCACACCTATGCAAGAACACCTATGCAAGCACACCTATGCAAGCACACCGATGCAAGCACACCTATGCAAGCACACCTATGCAAGCACACCGATGCAAGCACACCTATGCAAGCACACCTATGCAAGCACACCTATGCAAGCACACCTATGCAAGAACACCTATGCAAGCACACCTATGCAAGAACACCTATGCAAGCACACCTATGCAAGAACACCTATGCAAGCACACCTATGCAAGCACACCTATGCAAGAACACCTATGCAAGAACACCTATGCAAGCACACCTATGCAAGAACACCTATGCAAGCACACCTATGCAAGAACACCTATGCAAGCACACCTATGCAAGCACACCTATGCAAGAACACCTATGCAAGAACACCTATGCAAGCACACCTATGCAAGAACACCTATGCAAGCACACCTATGCAAGAACACCTATGCAAGCACACCTATGCAAGAACACCTATGCAAGCACACCTATGCAAGCACACCTATGCAAGAACACCTATGCAAGAACACCTATGCAAGAACACCTATGCAAGAACACCTATGCAAGCACACCTATGCAAGAACACCTATGCAAGCACACCTATGCAAGAACACCTATGCAAGCACACCTATGCAAGAACACCTATGCAAGAACACCTATGCAAGAACACCTATGCAAGAACACCTATGCAAGAACACCTATGCAAGCACACCTATGCAAGAACACCTATGCAAGAACACCTATGCAAGCACACCTATGCAAGAACACCTATGCAAGCACACCTATGCAAGAACACCTATGCAAGCACACCTATGCAAGAACACCTATGCAAGCACACCTATGCAAGCACACCTATGCAAGAACACCTATGCAAGAACACCTATGCAAGCACACCTATGCAAGAACACCTATGCAAGCACACCTATGCAAGAACACCTATGCAAGCACACCTATGCAAGAACACCTATGCAAGCACACCTATGCAAGCACACCTATGCAAGAACACCTATGCAAGAACACCTATGCAAGCACACCTATGCAAGCACACCTATGCAAGCACACCTATGCAAGAACACCTATGCAAGAACACCTATGCAAGCACACCTATGCAAGAACACCTATGCAAGCACACCTATGCAAGAACACCTATGCAAGCACACCTATGCAAGCACACCTATGCAAGAACACCTATGCAAGAACACCTATGCAAGCACACCTATGCAAGCACACCTATGCAAGCACACCTATGCAAGAACACCTATGCAAGCACACCTATGCAAGCACACCTATGCAAGAACACCTATGCAAGAACACCTATGCAAGCACACCTATGCAAGAACACCTATGCAAGAACACCTATGCAAGCACACCTATGCAAGCACACCTATGCAAGAACACCTATGCAAGCACACATATGCAAGAACACCTATCCAAGCACACCTATGCAAGCACACCTATGCAAGAACACCTATGCAAGAACACCTATGCAAGAACACCTATGCAAGCACACCTATGCAAGAACACCTATGCAAGCACACATATGCAAGAACACCTATCCAAGCACACCTATGCAAGCACACCTATGCAAGAACACCTATGCAAGAACACCTATGCAAGCACACATATGCAAGAACACCTATGCAAGAACACCTATCCAAGCACACCTATGCAAGAACACCTATGCAAGCACACCTATGCAAGAACACCTATGCAAGAACACCTATGCAAGCACACCTATGCAAGAACACCTATGCAAGCACACCTATGCAAGAACACCTATGCAAGAACACCTATGCAAGAACACCTATGCAAGCACACCTATGCAAGAACACCTATGCAAGCACACATATGCAAGAACACCTATCCAAGCACACCTATGCAAGAACACCTATGCAAGAACACCTATGCAAGCACACATATGCAAGAACACCTATCCAAGCACACCTATGCAAGCACACCTATGCAAGTACACCTATGCAAGAACACCTATGCAAGAACACCGATGCAAGAACACCTATGCAAGAACACCTATGCAAGCACACCTATGCAAGCACACCTATGCAAGAACACCTATGCAAGAACACCGATGCAAGAACACCTATGCAAGAACACCTATGCAAGAACACCTATGCAAGCACACCTATGCAAGAACACCTATGCAAGCACACCTATGCAAGAACACCTATGCAAGAACACCTATGCAAGAACACCTATGCAAGCACACCTATGCAAGAACACCTATGCAAGCACACCTATGCAAGGAACACCTATGCAAGCACACCTATGCAAGCACACCTATGCAAGCACACCTATGCAAGCACACCTATGCAAGAACACCTATGCAAGAACACCTATGCAAGAACACCTATGCAAGCACACCTATGCAAGCACACCTATGCAAGAACACCTATGCAAGAACACCTATGCAAGCACACCTATGCAAGAACACCTATGCAAGCACACCTATGCAAGAACACCTATGCAAGCACACCTATGCAAGAACACCTATGCAAGCACACCTATGCAAGAACACCTATGCAAGCACACCTATGCAAGCACACCTATGCAAGAACACCTATGCAAGCACACCTATGCAAGAACACCTATGCAAGAACACCTATGCAAGAACACCTATGCAAGCACACCTATGCAAGAACACCTATGCAAGCACACCTATGCAAGAACACCTATGCAAGAACACCTATGCAAGCACACCTATGCAAGCACACCTATGCAAGCACACCTATGCAAGAACACCTATGCAAGCACACCTATGCAAGCACACCTATGCAAGAACACCTATGCAAGCACACCTATGCAAGAACACCTATGCAAGCACACCTATGCAAGAACACCTATGCAAGCACACCTATGCAAGCACACCTATGCAAGCACACCTATGCAAGAACACCTATGCAAGAACACCTATGCAAGCACACCTATGCAAGAACACCTATGCAAGAACACCTATGCAAGCACACCTATATGCCTATACCTGCAATTTAAGCGCAGTTGTGAATATTAATTTTAACCATTTTCACCATTCCAATTTAGCCCTTCTCTGCTAGTCTCTGGCAAGTGTGCCGCACAAACCCTCAAAAGTGAAGCCAAAACGTCTCGATCGCCCCCCGGTGACTGGTCCTAGTATAGGTCATAAACCCCGCCTCCCCATGTTATTCAACGGGACGTGAGACCAACTAAACAATTAAATTACACTTCACATATCTTTTTTCCAAAGATAGTTTCTGTCATTTACTGTCGTTTCTATCACGTTGATGTAATTTCAAGTGTTTGTTTTCAAAATAAGTTTGTTTTGAGTTATTTGATGCTATAAAAACGGTGCTGTGACATCATGATTGACAGCTGTGATTGACAGGTTCTCTGAGCGAAGTAGTCACTGAAGCACCAACTGACTTTTTTTTGGGATCTTCGGAGGACTGAGGAGATTGGAGCTTTAAATTTAATATCTAAATTTCTATAATTAATTATTTCACACTGTCATAAGTCAAAAGTGCAGGGGCGTGTGCTTGCGATTGATTCAGCGAGAGTGAGGGCGGGGCTTTGATTTCGTGGCTTACTTCCTGCTCACTACTGCGCAGGTCTGGTCCCGAAATCGCAACTGCGCAGACTCAAGTCCCAAGATGTCAGCACCATATCGGGACACTGGCGGCTTCAGTTCTCACCAATGGAAAAGAGCGAAGGGGCGTCGTCCATCTTTTTTTACAGTCTATGATCTCTGGAAACACCCATTGTGTTTATGTGTATGCTTATTTTCAAATCAAAGCTCTGTTTTCTTGATAGCAAGAGAACGAAAAACTGTCAAGATTTCCATTTGTCAAGCCTAAATATGTCTAAATTAAAACTCTTTCTCTTTCTGTTCAGATCACTCCAGCTCCATGTTGTCCTTCCAACCTCCGCGATCCCAAAGTTCGATCCCGACAGCCCATGTCATGCCCTCTAACTCCAGGTCCAAACTCAGAGCACCCTCCATGCCGACTAGCCCCTGGAGCAGCTGCCAGCTCCCATCTTCCCATGACATTCCCCAGGGAGGAAGACAAAAATCCATTGATGGGTTAACCTGCTCATTCAGTACATTCAGGTAGTCAACTGACACCGGATAATGGTGCAGAACCAAGACCTGACCAACTGAAGCAACCCCAGATCATAAACATTATTTAAATCTAAAAGGTGACCCTTTTACTTTGGCCGGGCAGTGTACATGATACTGTAAATGGACATTAAATGCTTTTTATTTATTTAAATGTTGAAACAATTATACAGTGTATGGATGAATTGAACATTGAATTGAATTGAATCTGACAAGTCAAATATGTTTGAGGTTTAGCTTTAGGCTAAACGTTTTTTGATTGAATGAGCTCTCACGCTTCATCTCTGCTTGACTTGAACTTGAAAGATATACTGTAACTTTATCGAAATAAAAATACCAGTTTGGCTCTGATAAACCGCAGTGTCATAAAGCATGTCAATAGAAGTTTACTTTCACTTTCCAAACCTACAGTTGTGAAAATGGTCCATTGGGTGGTTCTTGACCAGAGTAAACTGCATTATACCAGGGTCTGTTGAATGCTTGATTCTGATTGGTTCATGGACGTTCTAAGGTGTGCAATTATTTTTCAAGGAAGCGCGTGGCTATGAAGTAGATCCAGGTCTTGACCGCAAAACGGTTCCATATATCACTTCGCCAAATTATTTCAAAGAGCCCTACAGACTACCACATCAAAATATCCAATTAAAACAAAGACATTGGTTAAGAACGTCAAAACAATGTCTAAAATATCCAACATATATTTCAATTTTGTTTAAAAAGAGCCCTTGCGCTCCCTCGTCTCCCCCTGCACTTACAAACGCTCATGCGCGCGCACACACACACACACACACACACACACACACACACACACACACACACACACACACACACACACACACACACAAAGAGACTCATTTAGCCACACCCCCATGACTTGATCAATACAACAATTTCTATTTTCCAAAATTACTTTTAATGTTTCAATATATTTCGCCCTAATCAGCCTCACATTGCTGTAGTGTAAAACCCCGCGCTACCCCCGCCCCCACTGCGCGCGCACACACACACACACACACACACACACACACACACACACACACACACACACACACACACACACACACACACACACACACACACACACACACACACACGTCGGGTTTCCATGTTTTATGGGGACTTTCCATAGACATAATGATATACTGTACAAACTTTATATTCTGTCCCCTAAACCTAACCCTACCCCTAAACCTAACCCTCACAGAAAACTTTCTGCATTTTTACATTTTCAAAAAACATAATTTAGTATGATTTATAAGCTGTTTTCCTCATGGGGACCGACAAAATGTCCCAACTAGGTCAAACATTTCTGGTTTTACTATCCTTATGGGGACATTTGGTCCCCACAAAGTGATAAATACACGCTCACTCTCACTCACACACTCACTCACTCACACACACACACACACACACACACACACACACACACACACACATACAGAGAGAGAGAGAGAGAGAGAGAAGCAGCGCAATCATCTGTTGCTAGTTCTAACGTGACGTTTTCGAATTTGCAACAAAGTATTATTTTTAAACAATTGAACGGGGCGGAGTCAGTTATTCCTTACTTATAAACCAGACTTTATGACAGTAACACACACCAAAAAAAAAAAACCCCGAACCCTCTGGTTTAAGGTTAGGACTCTGGAAACTACAGGACACTTGTTCTAAATGTATCTTTGTTGCTGTCGAATGCGTGAGGAGAAACTATGTGGGGTGTCTGAGCTCAAGGGCAGGTTTTGCTTTTGTAAACTCGGTCTAGACACGTATATGATGCCATTCTGTGAAATGTACACTCCAGAGCAGAAAGCTGGCCTCCACCTTGCCCTGTAGGACTCTACACACAAAACTTCTTATTTCCGCCTGGATAGACCAACTAAAAGAACCCTTCCCCCTAAAGATGTCCTGGGGAAGTCCTGATGATGTGATTTATTCTGCTGTAAAATGTTGTAAGGTGATGTCGTGGCAGGTGCTACTGTACGAAATGGGATGTATTGAAGTGTCAGATCCTCTGTTATAATTCAGGAGAAGTCATGAGAAATGGAAAAAGTTAAATAACAACTGCAGATGTCCCAGTCCTACTATTTTCCATTTTCTTTTAGTTGAAAACTATGAGGTTTATCGAATACCACAGCAAAAGCTGCTAATGTAATGTGAAATATGACCATCGTTTTTCCTTTGCTAAGCTTGTAAAAATATAATAATGATGCTCTGATGACTAGCAGGACATTGTACACACTGCACAAGGATCTGGGCTGTGTTTCATGTGTGGGTGTTACAGTAAGTAATTTACGAGTGCTTGCGAATACTAGACGGATAAACCAAACAACGGACAGTATTTCCTGATTTGGAAAGTTATACATTTACTTTTGGATGGGAAAGTAAAGTAAATATCTAAAATAAATATTTTGAATAAATATCTCCTATGTTTCTTATAATATTTATTATTATTAAATAATAATATTATTAAAAACAATTATACATACTAAGTAAATAGTATTTAAATAAATAGGAAATACAATACAATGAAAGAAAAGCTAAATATTAAATATGTAAGTATTAAAATAAATATTAAAATATAATACATATTATTATTAATATTATTATTATCATTATTATTATTAATATCATTATTATTATCATTATTAATATTATTATCATCATTATTATTAATATTATCATTATTATTAATATCATAATTATTAATATTATCATTAATATTAATATAATAATTATTATTATTATTATTAATATCATTATTATTATTGTCATTATTAATATCATCATTATTATTATCATTAGTAATATAATTATTATTATTATCATTATCATTATTAATATCACCATTATTATTATTATTATTATCAATAGTGATATCATTATTATTATTATCATTATTAATATCATCATTATTATTATAATTATTAATATAATTATTATTATTATCATTATCATTATTAATATCACCATTATTATTATTATTATTAACATCATTATTATTATTATCATTGTTAATATAATTATTATTATTATCATTATTAATATCATTATTATTATTGTCATTATTTATATCATCATTATTATTATTAATATCATTATTAATATATCATTATTAATATCATTATTATTATTATTATTATTATCATTATTAATATAATAATTATTATTATCATTATTAATATATCATTATTAATATCATTATTATTATTATTATCATTATTAATATAATAATTATTATTATCATTATTAATATCATCATTATTATTATTATTATCATTATTAATATCATCATTATCATTATTATTATTATTATCATTATTAATATCATCATTATTATTATTATTATTATTATTAACATAATCATTATTATTATTATTAACATCATTATTATTATTATCATTATTAATATCATTATTATTATTATTATCATTATTATTATAATTATTAATATTATTATTATAATTATTATTATTAACATTATTAATATAATAATAATTATTATTATCAGTAGTAATATAATCATTATTAATATTATCATTATTATTATAATTATTAATATTATTATTATCATTATTATTATTATCAGTAGTAATATAATTATTATCATCATTATTATTATAATTATTATTATTATTATCAGTAGTAATATAATCATTATTATCATTATTAATATTATCATTATTATTATAATTATTAATATTATTATTATCATTATTATTATTATAGTAATATCATTATTATTATCATCATTATTAATATAATTATTATTATTATTATTATCAGTAGTAATATCATTATTAAATCTAAAGTGTGTATCTTTTTCGGTGTTAAAATACTTTCTCCCATCCCAGCTTAATATGCAGAGACAACTGTAAGTAAACTCGCAGGTTAACTTTCAGGACAAATGTATCCAGAAAGCGGTTTGAAAAGCTTCAGCTATAAAAGTTTGTACTTTTGGCATAGTAGGCGTAATGATGGGAATATTTACTATATTTCCAGGCGTCTAGTTTTTCAAGAGCTCAGAATATGGTTCAGACTTTAGTACATTAGGACAGATGTTTCACATCCTAACAAAAATAAGCGTAAGTGATGTTAGCCTTTCAGGAGACGTTTACTTTAATGCAAACTTATACTGGGGATTGAAGTGAACATCTGGCGTGGAGGACCTTTATGTGTGCGTGTATGTGGCTGTTTACGGTTTCGTTTAAAAATGCTGGATGAGGTGCAGCTGCTTTGTGAGCATCTGTGTGTGTGTGTGTGTGTGTGTGTTGTATGTATGTCTCATTATTCTGTGGTGTAATCAGGGCTTCCAATGTGAATCTTTGATCAAATGTAAATGAAAGACTTGGTAGTGCATCATCTACAGTTTATTTGTATTTAATTATGGCTTTGTTCAGAATAGTAGTACCACTCTTAGTATTTCTGCAGCAGTGCTGGGTAGTAACGGATTACATGACGGATTTAATTTGCGAATTGCTTTTGTGCACAGCTTCAAAAATCTACATGATTGCACTTTTGTGACAACTTTTGAGACCAGGGGTTAAATTGGGGCGAAGCGGCATTCCAGCAACTCCGAAAAGATGAAAACAATAGTGCCGTAGTCTGTGTTGTGCCGGAACCTGTTCTGCTATATAGTTTTCTTAAATGCATTGATGCAATATTGTCAAAACATATCAAGCTTATCCTACTCAAATGCATATGATGTCAAATAAACAAGAATCAGATGTAATCGGAAAGTAATCCAACATAAATCAGATTAGATTACATTAAAATTGTAACCCAAGGCATTACGTTATTTACTGACTAAAATTTTGGTCACGTAATATGTAATCAGTACCAGATTACAATTCCAAAGTAATCTAACCAGGGCTGGACTGGCAATCTGGCATACCGGGCAGAACCGAGTTGGCAGGTTGTGCGTCCGCGAAGCGTGCCGAATGGGCCACAATAAGCAAAAATGCAGAACGGACCACAAAACGGCACCGCGATATGCAGAAAAGGACAGTGAAAAGGGCCAGTTTCCATGTAAAATCCCGGGCCAATTTCTCTTCCAGTCCAGCCCTGAATCTACCCAGCACTTTTCTGCAGCATATAGTATGTATACAGGACAGTGCCCAATTTGTACATTTTCTGTATGCATGTACTGTATCCCAAAATGCAATATTCTAGAATATTCTAGATTTTCTAGAAGTCTTAATGCATTGGAAGCAATATCAGACATAATTTGAAATCACCTTTTTGCCTCATTATTTGATTAAAATTCCAAAATTTGCATAAATATTACACAAAATTGGATTTAAAATGCAAAATAAACATATTTATTTCTGAGATGCTACTTCCGGGAGTCGACATTCTGAATTAAAGATGCAACCTGATGAAGTCACAAACATAGTGAGATCATGTGAAAACAATGGCATACCATTTGTTGTTTGTTTGAAACATTTAATGTTGCTTAATGCATTGTTTACATTGAAATGTATTTACATTTATGCATTTGGCAGATGCTTTTATCCAAAGCGACTTACAGTGCACTTATTACAGGGACAATCCCCCCGGAGCAACCTGGAGTTAAGTGCCTTGCTCATGGACACAATGGTGGTGGCTGTGGGGATCGAACCAGCAACCTTCTGATTACCAGTTTAGTGCTTTAGCCCACTATGCCACCACCACTCCGTGCAGTATTCAGTTCAAATTGTTGGCTGGAATTCCATTACGGATATTAAAAAAAGATCATCTTATTTCTTTCTGTCAAGTGCAATTCTGTTTTCAACTTCATCAAATCATCAATCGAACTATGAAACATAAAAGAAATAGCTCATCAAATTAGCAAATGGCTTGTAAACATCTGAAGCTAAAGAAATCAAATCTCCGCCTATTCCCTCAGCCACAGATGGGTTTAGATTTGGTCCTGATGCATTTATGTTCCCCAGCCGTTTGAAAGGAGCACAATAAGACCTCTGGCAGTGGTGCGCACCAGCCTTCGTCATGCACAGAACTCCACTTGAAAGGTTTGGTTAGACCCAAAGTGCCCGAATCCAGATGATTTTGCTTCGAGCGTGGCTTGTCGTCCTGCCTCTTCCTCACCACAGGGATTGTTCTGGAACAACTAAATAAAAAGATGGCTTGTGAAAAGGCCAGAAAAAGTTCTGCGTGCCCTTTTCTCATGAATTGGAGTATTGTTTGTTGAAATGCTTATTAGGCCTACTACAAACATGAATAATACCTCAAAGTATGCAGTGTGTTGAGGAGAGGTGGGCTAATACATTTCTAAGCAATCAGATGTACGGTTTTTGCATGGCAGAGTGTAAATGGGCGAGAAAATCCAAAAGACTTGCATTGAAGGAACGACCCGAGACAAATCTAGGGACCAGAATATCATAAAGACTTTGGAGTGGTTTTTAGACTTGAAACTTTGGCTAAAACCACTCAAAAGACCTTGGCAACCACATAGCAACACCCTGACAAACACCAAGAACACTCTAGAATTGCACAATGAAGCACCACTTACATTTTATTTTAAATATACAAAAACTTTTTTAGGTATTCCTGAATATAGGCAATTCTTCACCCAAGTACATTTGTTCTGGAAGCTATATTGATGGTTATGGTAACCAGCCAAATTGACATGGTGAAAAATTATCTCTTAATGACATGTCCCTGCTGTTGAACTCATTTGTTTTTTACAGGATGACTAAATATATACTGAAAATCAATTTTTAACAGGAAAAGGTTTTACAGTTCAGTGTAAGTGATTGCTATGTGGTGTGAGCTGCAAAGAAGCCTTCATATTTCACTGTATGAGTCATTGAGCTGGTGGTGGAGTTTAAATGCCAGGGAAAAGAGGGCCACCCTATCCAGCCCACACCACCAAAGTATTTTAAAAAAACAGTTCACCCAAACCCACATGATTTACTTGGAGGGGCAAACAACATTTAACAAGTTTTTGCTATATAAAGATAAATATAAAGACAGTGAATAGTGACTCTGGGCTCTCTAAGATGAAAAAAGCTCTATAAAGGATAAAAAACCTCAAACCACGGTAAAAGTAGTTGACACAGCTCATGTACTATTGTCCATACGATCACTTTGTGTTCGTATCTGTTCAAATCAAATATCGTGACGTATTTGTCCATATTTTGACCAAACATCATGATGCGTCAAACCAATGAGGTTTGATGTGATTGATGCTAATGGTCGAATTAATAGTTCCTAGAATATCAAAATCCACTAAAGGAGGAAGATCCTTTGCATATTTGGCTCCTAAACTATGGAATAGTCTCCCTAACACTGTTCGAGATGCAGACACACTCTCTCAGTTTAAGTCTAGACTAAAGACTCGTCTATTTAGCCAGGCATACACCTAATTTATCCTCCAACCCACAATTAGGCTGCTTTAGTTGGGTCTGCCGGAACCAGAAACCAGAAACATTTTAATATTAATATATTAATTAAAAAAAACGAGATGCAATGAAAGTGAATGGTGACTGAGACTAACATTCTGCTCAGAATGCCATATGGGTTTTGAACATTGTAGTGTAAGTTACTCTAAAAAAGTAAATAATTAATTACTAACAACTGATTACATGAATGAACGTTACATTTATATTGCGCTTTTCTGACACTACACTCAAAGCGCTCTACAATGTAATTAGATTAATTTACTAATTAGTCTGTCTGAAAAGTAATTGCATGACTTATTACTATTTAGGCAGGGATGCTAGCGTCAAGGCGTCAAGCGCCCGGCGCCCCTTGCAATTGGGAAACCCTTAAAGGGGTAGTTCACCCAAAAATGAAAATTAGCCCATAATTTACTCACCCTCAAGCCATCCTAGTTGTAAATGACTTTCTTTTTCAACCAAACATAATCTGAGTTATATTAAAAACATCCCGCTCTTCCAAGCTTTATAACGGGAGTGAATGGTACCTTAGATTTTGAAGCCCAAAAAAGCTCATCCATCCATCTAAAAAGTAATCCATACGGCTCCAGGGGGTTAATAAAAGCCTTCTGAAGCGAAGTGGTGCATTTTTGTAAGAAAAATATCCATATTTATAACTTTATAAACTATAATCACTGGCTTCCTCTATCCTCTGCACTTCCGCTTTGTCACTTCTCACCGGAGCTTACACTACGCCTACGTCACACACGACTCTCTCGTGAACGCACGGATGGCCGTTACCGGAAGCGATTGTGTTCGGCTGAAAGAAGAAAGTCATATACATATAGGTTGGCTTGAAGGTGAGTAAATTATGAGATACTTTTCATTTATGGGTGAACTAACCCTTTAACACTAAGGGAAAGTGCCAGGCAGTCAACAAGAGATGTACATTGAAGAAGAGATTTCTAGATATTTCTAGAGACCAGAGCATCAAAAACACTTGAGGATGGCCTCTTCTGTACTGTTACAGGTGGCCCGTCATTGTCTGTGTTTGTTTGTTCAGAGAAACCCGTAGGTATGTGAATAGATGGAAAGTAAGAATAAACTTGTTTATTTAGAGTAACATCATGCTTTTACCCAGTCTAACATATACTGTCCAAGAAAACAAGATAATGAGTCATAGAAACACTTAATTTCATGCTGCTACACAGATTTGTGTACAGGAAGACGACACATGAAAGAAAAGAGCTTTCAAGACTGAAATATTGCTTGTCTGTATGGCTTTAACAGGAAGTAATCTGGCTTGTCCTCTGAAGTGATAAGAATCTATCAGCTATAAACACTGGAGACGGATCATTGTCTAGTCTAGGAGAGTTGTGAGGAAGTCATCAAGCCATAATCACTGCGGGGGTGTAAGACAGAGGCTGATTAGTAACTCCCCAGACAGCAATACCCGATCTTCCCACTCTGTATCTCAACAAAGGTGCGTTAATGTCTGAGGGAGTCGGCTTGACCCGAACGGAGCGCTTTTTGATGTCTGATTCAATTAATCAATCCAGCCTTTTCCTGAGTTTGTTCCCACACACACACACACACTCACTCACACACACTCACTCACACACACACACACACACACGCACGCACACACACACACACACACACACACACACACACACACACACACACACACACACACACACACACACACACACACACACATCCTAGACACATTTCACTTCAAATGCAAAAAACAAAACATAGATTTATCTATTCCAATAGAAACTTAACTGTCCCGGTCTCATGACATGTTGTAATACTAGTAGGCTACGAGATGACGAAATTGTAAGAAATCATACGAGTTGGCTCGTACAAAAATGTACAACATTTACTCCCATATAGAAAAATAAACAAACCATGATCGGTTGTCACGAACCCCGCTCCTCTGCCCCATCCCCGCTTCGTCGCACACACACTCACTCCCTCGACCTCACAACCTCGCTCCGCCCCCTCGAGCTTTTCACGCTCTTTTTGCTCGCTCGAGCCCTCACGCCCACTTTGCTCCTACTCGCTCACATGCTCGTAGGCAATCTCCCTTCCTCGAGTTTCTCACGCGTTTCCAATCCCCCAGAACATTATGACCACCTGCACTCGCGTCATCTGCACTCCTGCACATTAGTTTCACCTGCACTCGTCTCATCACCTGTCATTGTTTACACCTGCACCTTCCCCTATAAATACCACAGCACATCCGTTTCACGGGGGTTGGTTATTGTATTTAGTTTCCCGTGTCTTTGCCCCCCGCTAGTCTCGTCTAGTTTTGAACTCCTCTTTTCCTCCTCTTAGCTTGCCAGCTCCCCTTGTTCCCCTGTCTTTTGCTCCCCACTAGTCCCGTCTAGTTACTCGATTCTGATTACCCCGGCTTTTTGACCCTACGCTACCCTGACCATTCTCCCTCTGGATTTTCCGTGCTGTACTTTTGTTTGCCTGCAAATAAACGCAGTTTTGACATACATTGTGACTGTCTCATCTTGTGTGTGTGTGTGCGGGTTACAAAATAACCAACCACACCGAAGACAGTCACAATGCATCACGCAGTGGATGTACCCAGCTCACTAGGACAGATTTTTTCTGCACGCTCTGCAACAGGATCTACCGTTGGGAGTCATGATCGCGCGCTCACAGCCCAGGGACAGCAGGTACGTGCGATTTTTGATTTTTGTCACCCTGGTCTACCTGTGTCTGTCCCTGAGCCCGTTTATGCTCCCAACGCATTTCTGAGCGCCGTGAGCCTTCAACCCCCTGAGAGGTTTGACGGCTCTTCGGGCACTTACCAAGAGTTGGTTATGCCGGGCAGCGGTTATAGAACTTTTAACCGTGCCCTTAACATTATGGACCCAGCGGCCCAACTCTTGGTTTTGCGTCAGGGGAGTCAACCCATGGAGGCTTATGTGGTTGATTTTTGTGCCCTGGCCAACCAGGTGAATTTTGATGCGGTGGCTCTGAAAGACATTTTTCAATTTGGACTGAATGAGCCAGCCTCATCATTCATGCCTGGTGGTCGCTGCTCTCTCAACCTGGCTCAGTTTATTGACCTCGCCCTACTGTACGCTGGTTCCTCGTTTACTGTGGGGGAGGCAGAAACTGAACCAGCGTTCCATACCACGGCCCCCGTCTTGAAGCCTACCACGGCCCCCGTCTTGAAGCCTACGACGGCCCCCGTCTTGAAGCCTACCACGGCCCCCGTCTTGAAGCCTACCACGGCCCCCGTCTGGAAGCCTACCACGGCCCCCGTCTTGAAGCCTACCACGGCCCCTGTCCCGAAGCCTGTCACGGCCCCCGTCCCGAAGCCTGTCATGGCCCCAGTCCCGAGGCCTGACACGGCCCCAGTCCCGAGGCCTGACACGGCCCCAGTCCCGAGGCCTGTCACGGCCCCAGTCCCGAAGCCTGTCTCAGCCCCAGTCTCGAAGCCTGTCTCGGCCCCAGTCTCGAAGCCTGCACGGCCAGCGAGTCAGCGCCCATGCCCGCCACGGCCAACGAGCCAGCGCCCATGCCCACCACGGCCAACGAGCCAGCGCCCATGCCCGCCACGGCCGGCGAGCCAGCGCCCATGCCTGCCACGGTCGGCGAGCCAGCGCCTGTAGCCTCGACCGTCCCCATGGCCACGTCCCATGTTGGCCGAGGACGCAAGAGAAGGAAGAGGGCCCCTTCTCCCCAGCCTCGTCTTGTGCTCAAGACCGCAGAGGTTCCCCCAGAGTCTTCCACGTCTCTACCGGGTTCTGCTCCGGCCCCAGAGTCTTCCACGGCTCTGCCGGGTTCTGCTCCGCCCCCAGAGTCTTCCATGGCTCTGCCGGGTTCTGCTCCGCCCCCAGAGTCTTCCACGGCTCTGCCAGCCTCTGCTCGCCCCTCAGAGCCCTCGCGGCCTCCGCCTCTCGAGTCTCCCAGGGCTCTTCCTCTCAAGCCTCCCAGGGCTCTTCCTCTCAAGCCTCCCAAGGCTCCTCCTCCCGAGCCTCCCAGGGCTCCTCCTCTCGAGCCTCTCAAGGCTTCTCCTCTCGAGTCTTTCATGGCTCCACCCCTCAAGCCTCTCACGGCTTCGCCTCTCGAGTCTCTCAGGGCTCCTCCCCCTCTCAAGCCTCTCAGGGCTCCTCCCCCTCTCAAGCCTCTCAGGGCTCCTCCTCCCCTCAAGCCTCTCAGGGCTTCTCCTCTCGAGTCTTTCAGGGCTCCACCCTTCAAGCCTCTCACGGCTTTGCCTCTCGAGTCTCTCAGGGCTCCGTCCCTCGAGTCTTTCATGGCTCCACCCCTCAAGCCTCTCACGGCTTCGCCTCTCGAGTCTCTCAGGGCTCCTCCTCCCCTCGAGCCTCTCAAGGCTCCGTCCCTCGAGTCTTTCATGGCTCCACCCCTCAAGCCTCTCACGGCTTCGCCTCTCGAGTCTCTCAGGGCTTCGTCTCTCGAGTCTTTCATGGCTCCCCCCCTCGAGCCTCTCGAGC
Organism: Xyrauchen texanus; assembly: GCF_025860055.1. Classification (NCBI taxonomy): domain Eukaryota; kingdom Metazoa; phylum Chordata; class Actinopteri; order Cypriniformes; family Catostomidae; genus Xyrauchen; species Xyrauchen texanus. The sequence continues at coordinate 11,179,330 of NC_068285.1, read as the reverse complement.
CCTCCAGGGCCCCACCTCTAGAGCCTCTCGAGTCTTCCACGACCTTTTTCCCCGAGCCTCTCACGGCTCTACTCCCAGAGACTCCAGAGCTTCCTACGGCTCCGCCTCCCGAGCCTCCTACGGCTCCACCTCCCGAGCCTCCTACGGCTCTACCCCCCGAGACTACAGAGCCTGCCAGGTCGTCGCCTCGGGGACCTCCCACGGCGCCACCTCCATTGGCTCCACCTCCTGAGCCTTTCAGGCCTTCGCCCCTAAAGCCTCCTTTGGCTCCACCTCCAGAGCCTTCCAGAACCCCACCTCCAGAGCCGCCTACAGTGCCGCCTCTGATGGCACCGCCTTTCACGGCTCTTCCCTGGCCCCCTGACCCTGTCCGGTGGCCCCCTGACACTCTCCCTGTCCTGTGGCCTCTTACCTGGCCTCCTGACCCTGTTCCTGTCCGGTGGTCACCTTCCAGACCCCCGGACCCAGTCCCTGTCCTCCAGTCGCCTTCCAGACCCCCTGACCCAGCCTCTGCCCTATGGCTGCCCCCTAGATCTCCCGACCACCCGCCTGTCCGCTATGTTCCCCCTGACCTTGCCTTGAAACTGCCCATTGACCCCATGGACTGTCTCATTTCCCTCTGTGCCCCTTGGACTGCCCTCAATTTTGTTTGTGTGTTTTGTGGGTTGTCTGTTCAGGGTTTTTTGTTTGTTTGGTTCTTCCAGCACCACTTCCTCGCAACCGAGCGCGGCCGTCAGGAGCCGTCCGTTTTAGAGGGGGGAGTACTGTCATGAACCCCGCTCCTCTGCCCCATCCCCGCTTCGTCGCACACACACTCACTCCCTCGACCTCACAACCTCGCTCCGCCCCCTCGAGCTTTTCACGCTCTTTTTGCTCGCTCGAGCCCTCACGCCCACTTTGCTCCTACTCGCTCACATGCTCGTAGGCAATCTCCCTTCCTCGAGTTTCTCACACGTTTCCAATCCCCCAGAACATTATGACCACCTGCACTCGCGTCATCTGCACTCCTGCACATTAGTTTCACCTGCACTCGTCTCATCACCTGTCATTGTTTACACCTGCACCTTCCCCTATAAATACCACAGCACATCCGTTTCACGGGGTTGGTTATTGTATTTAGTTTCCGTGTCTTTGCCCCCGCTAGTCTCGTCTAGTTTTGAACTCCTCTTGTCCTCCTCTTAGCTTGCCAGCTCCCCTTGTTCCCCTGTCTTTTGCTCCCCACTAGTCCCGTCTAGTTACTCGATTCTGATTACCCCGGCTTTTTGACCCTACGCTACCCTGACCATTCTCCCTCTGGATTTTCCGTGCTGTACTTTTGTTTGCCTGCAAATAACGCAGTTTTGACATACATTGTGACTGTCTCATCTTGTGTGTGTGTGTGCGGGTTACAACGGTGTTGTTACGATACATTTAAACCTTAACCTGAACCTACCCATAAAGTCTAATCCACAAATTACATTGCTTTTGATTGTACTGTATATAAAATGGATGTAATACCATTATTTGCTAAATTAAATTTTTTTTCGATTGCTAAACGACAGTGAGCACAACTGGAGCTACATGTGCAAAACTCTAAGTACAGTCTGCACAGCAGCAGTTCATGTGGACCAAACTCTGTTCGTTTTTCATTGTTTGAACACAGTTTTCAAAACTCTACACACTTATCCCATGACTTTAACCGCAACCTGCACAACACTGTGGATTTACAGCACTTTGTTCAAATGCTAACACACTGCTGTCAAATCTGTGAACCACACATTCAAAACAGAATAGATTTCAGCCTTGTGCATGGCAAGAGAGAACATTAGATGTAATGTTGATGTGTGGCCTGATGCTAGAGAGAGGCAGGATTAGCCCTTCAATTATTTGTTGGAATTACAGTATGTACTTTTAGTTTCTACCTTTTTTTTCTCATTACTGTAATTCCGTAAATTACTACAGACTAATGAAGCAAACTGCTCATTTTCATTTACCTTAAAGAATTGTTATGTTCTAAAAATGTAAATAAATCATGTGAGAGAATGTCACTCTTTTCTTTGAAGAAAATATGACTTTGTATGAAGTCACTGAAATTGTTCAAACTGTAAAGATGAGAAGTTTGTATTTTGTGTATTGGTGTTTGATGCTAGTGTTTTTACTCTCAGTGTGTTCTCAGTGACAGTGTGTGTTATCTCAGTGAGGGTTGTGTGTAGTTTTTGGCTGCACTGAGCCTGTTTTGAGCCATGTGTTAAGAGTTGTGTTGCTTGGAATGAGTTTTGCAGGTGATGTGAACTGTTTAGCTCAGGTGACTGTTGGTAGTGCAGACTGTAGTTAGAGTTTTGCACATGTAGCTCCAGTTGTGCTCACTGTCGTTTAACAATCGAAAAAAACTGTAAGACACTTTATCTCAATACACACACATTTTGGTCATGTACCCACAGAACAACGCAGAGCTACAACCCCCACGTACAGGTATAGGGGTATATACTGTAGGTATAGGTACTTACCCAAACACTAAACCTAACAATGATTTTAGTAGTAAAATAACATTTGTGTCACACAAAAGATGTGGGATGAGGTGTTTGGGACGAGATAAGGGAAGCATACTACAGGTAATTGACATATATTGGTAATTTGTGATACATAAATATGTAATGAGTAACCAAATTTGTTCAGATGTTTCCTCTGAAACGGCGTGGTAGAGCGGGTCAGCCGCTAATCGCATGGCGTGCTAGTGCCTTGCATGGCAGCTCTGCTGTCATTGGTGTGTGTGTGTGTGTGTGTGTGTGAATGGGTGATTGGGACACAGTGTAAAGCGCTTTGGTAACCTCTAAGGTTAAAAAAGGTGCTATATAAGTGCAGACCATTTACCATATTACCATTTAAAATAAGGTGTTATCTCAAATTTGATGCCTGCATTGTATAGATTTGAAATTCTGTTTGTTGATTGGTTGGTCTTTATATTGGAATAAAAGCTGTACCTTTACTTACGAGCCAAGTTGTACAATATCTTGCAATTTTGCCATCTTGTAGGAATATTTACGAGTTGTCATCAGACTATGTTGAACTAAACATAGAAACATATAAAGAAAAGCCATGAAAGTGGTATTAGCAGCCCATGGCAGAACTGTGACTCATCATCATAAGAGAATCATTCTGTCATGAGACTTAGAATTACTTAAAATATTTGTGTGATCTTAAGATTGTGGTTGAATCTTTTTGTAGACTCATGTGAGGTATTGTTATAAACTTGGGGGAATCTTTCAGGGAAACCTAAAGTTTAGTGGCTTATACTCAAGGTCACAATTCTCTGATTCAAGAGAAGTGTGATATGGGATCAAACCCACAACATTCATGACACCATCCCAACACCTGAACCACTAAAGTAATCCACAAACACACAGCATGTAAAAGCCCATATGTGTGGATTACACTGACCCCATGTGATACATTGCTTTATTATTTATATAAAAGTTACAGACTACACTGGTAAATCTCTCTAAACCTGTCAAGAAATGTCTGGATCATAATTTTGCTTAAATAATGGTAATAATGATCATATATATTTTAGATAGCACCCTTCACAATACTCAAGGTCTCTTAAAGAAAATGAAGCTTATTTTTAAGACCAATAATATTTTATTCATATTAATATTTTTTTACATAATGTCATTATTTTAATAACAATTAAACATATTTCCTCACACTGATTGTTCCCATGGGAACGCTGATCACGCCACTAATTAGCGCTCTAGCAGCATCTGTCTCTCCAGTGATTCACTGCCCATTTAAGCCCTTCGTTGTGTCATGTTCTTTGCTAGATTGTTGTTTGGTGTTGAAGTAACTCACCTTACTCTCTCTGCCTAGCGTTGGTCATGTGTATCTGTTTTGGTTGCCCGTCTCTGTCCATACGTCAGAAGTGTGGTTGCCTTCCAGTATGCTGAACGCCTGTTCTCTTCATCCACATCTCTTCAACGGAGGATTCCTCACAAATCTGCTCCTGACTACCACAATGCATACACTCGCCTATGAACACACTCTTCACGAAGGATTCCTTACGGATTTGCTCACTGCGCGCTCGGCACACACTCATTGAAAGACACACCCATCACCTTCTACTGCAGTCAGTACTGGGATCTCCATACTTCACCTGGATCTGCTGAAGTTATAATCTATTGTTAATAAATCCTTTGAACTGTTCCTCTGCTCTTGGGTCTCTTTGTCTCGACATTGTGACAGAACAATCTAGCCAGTATGGACCCAGCGGAGGAATCTTCTCGCTCCGCTCTGTCTCAGCAGGGAGCCTTACTGGGATGTCAGCAGGATCAGATCTCCGATACTAACCGGGCTCTGGAGATGATGGTGTAGCAGCTCGCTGAGCTCACCTCTGTCGTTCAACAACTCTGCCAGCCTCCCGATTCCGGTTTCACCCAGGAAGTGCCCTCACCAGCTCCGGCGGTTCCCCATGTTTCCACACGCTCAGAGGCTTGCATCAACCCTCCAGCCTTGCTCTCAGGTAAGGCGGGGTCCTGCAGCACTTTCCTTTCACAATGTTCCTTGTTCTTCACGTTGCAGTCCTCTGCTTTTCTGCCGGAGACAATGAAGGTGGCATGTGCTATCACGCTCCTCACCGGAAGGGTTGATGAATGGCGAACAACAGCCATCCCTGTTGCTCTTAATTTCAAGCATTTTTCATGGAGCTACACTGGGTATTCGATCGTTCAGCACAAGGTCGTGAGGTGGTGAGGGTTTTATCCGGACTGTCTCAGGGAAATTGGTGGGTTGCAGACTATGCCATAGAGTTCCACATCCTTGCTGCATCTTGTGAGTGGAACGTTCACGCCAAGTGGGATCGGTTCCTGTATACGCTTTTATGACGACATCAAGGACAAAGTCTATCCCTTGGACCTGCCTTCCCGCTTCGACGACTTGGTGGATCTGGCCATCCGAGTGGATCAACATCTGGCCCTAGGCCACTGCCGCTGTTCGCCACCTACCAGGGTAGCTGACCACCATACCCAGTTCAAAGTTTCGGCCAGGTTACCAGAGTCAAGTCCGAGGCAGAGCCCATGCAGGTCGGTAGGGCTCAGATTTCTCATAAGGAGAAGCAGCGATGCCTCATTCAAGGACTCCGTTTTCATTGTGCCCGTCTTGGTAATTTCTCCATTTCCTGTCTAGGACACCCCTGGACAAAACCCCCAAATTACGCATGCTTCAGTACAGATCAACCAGTCACAACAGTCTCCGCATTGGTGTATTCCGGAGCCGATGGGAACTATATGGATTTCTACGTGGCAGCCAAGTGGCGAGTTCCGATGGTCCAGTTGTACGAACCTGTCACAGACCAACGTCATCACCCATTCCACCAAGCCAGTCACCTTTATCTCTGGAAATCATATGAGAGGGAGTGTGATTGCCTTCCAGTTTACTGTACGCCTGTTCTCTTTGTCCACATCTCTTCAACAGAGGATTCCTCATGCATCTGCTCCTGACTACCACAACGCATACACTCGCCTACGAACACACTCTTCGTGAAGGATTCCTTATGGATCTGCTCACTGCGCACTCATCGACAAACACACCCATCACCTTCTACTGCAGTTGGTGCCGGGATCTCCACACTTCACCTGGATCTGCTGATGTTATAATTTATTGTTAAAAAAATCCTTTGAACTGTACCTCTACTCTTGGGTCTCTTTGTCTTGCCATTGTGACAGAAGAGTTGACAGCATTTCAGTCTGGCGAGTTGTTCTTGTATGATTGTGCTGTTTTACATCCCAGCTGCGGTTTGAAGAATATCGGACAACAATTTCCTCAATGAATGTTTTTGGACAATCTGCGTTTTAATTAAGTTTAAGTTAACCTCAATCGACAGTATTTGTGGAGTAATTTATTTTCTTTAAAACTCTTTAAAATTGGGGGGGTGGTTAAAAGCAGAAATTTGAAGATTGTCAATGGACAATAAAAGGTTAGTAAGTGATTTTAACACACATATTATTTTACATCTTGTGGCTATACTTTTGAAACAGTTGGTATGTTACCATTTACAGACTGGTCGCTTTCTCTTCCATTGTAAGTGCCTCACTGCAACCTCGATATTTGCTTTTTCTTTTAAGAAAAGGAGGGACAAGTCGAAATCGTTTTTTATGGTAATCAACATTTTGCTTCTAATGCAGTCAGTTCAGCTTGTATTGAACCCAGAATATTCCTTTAATTAATTACTTAGCGAGTAATTACCATTTCTGTTGCTCATACTGTACATATGTAAGTTTAGGGATTTTACTATTCCCTAAGTGTTAAACGTCCCACACAACATGCTCTGTCTGTGCTACAGACATGAACGATTCCTCAAATCTTGCAGCTGTTTGAGAAGATGTGAGCTATTACTTTTCTAAGTGACTGGATTTATGATTTTCACATTGCAGGTGATAAAATGGGCAAAACAAAACAAAAATCACATGATGACTTAGACTTCTTGCGGTTATGCAAACAACTATGCACAGTAACCATAAAAGGTTGGTAAAACTCCAAGATCAAACTTATAGGATTTCAAATAAATTAGGATGTTTGTCTTTTCCAAGGTAAAACGTCTTATGTGCACACACCTATAGTCATCACCAAATGAATGAGGGGAATTTTTCGTTCGCAAATCCACGCCCTCGGGTGCTGCTTATCAAAGCAAAGAGAACTTACAACTTCACGTTAGGACATGAATTCGATAGGCCTTGCTCAAGCACTATGTGTCATTCTAATTAATGTGATATTCCCTGAACTTAAAAAAAAAAAACACAGAGAGGTCTGCCTCATTTTTTAGGTTGCCTGGAGCAGATTCTAGAATCTTTGTTCCCATGGAATCTAAGTTTGATTGACAAGGGCCTCTGTTTGATGTCACAGACCCTCCCTCAATTGGAGAGACAATTTCTGAAGAAACAGACTATTATCTGACAAAGATGTTGTAGTCATTCATTTGTCCTTTAGACTTGTGTAATTAGAAGATTCTTGATCAGTGAACTATAATTAATGCCAGATTGTGTTTCATTAATACAATACATACATGCTCATAACTCTTAACATATATCTAAATGAATAACTTAGTTACAGACCACTAAGTAAAAAGGTTTCTAGCTTATTTAGAAAATGTTAATGTACACCAAGATTGTTGGGGAAAAGGAGCCTGATCTCATGAAAATTATGTGACTTTGGTGACATTTATGATATAACTTTAGGTGGTTCCTTACTTGTATCATGGCAATTCCAAGGTAAAAAGTCCAATAAGTGGTGCTAAAAGTGAGTTAAATTTTCTCCCAAACAGATTTTAAAGGGGACCTATTATGCAAAATTCGCTTTTACATGGTGTTTGTACATAAATGTGAGTCGGCAGTGTGTGTACACATCCATCCTACAATGTTAAAAGTCCACTCACTCCTATTTCTTACATTTCTATTAATCAAAAACAGTGTTTCAAAATTAATGTTTTTCATCACGTTAGAGCAGGCCCCGCCCACGACTGGTGACGGACTGCACCCTATTATCATAGATCCTCCCCTGAGTGATCGACACACAGTCCGACATTTTTTTCAGCGCTGGAACAGATACAGTGAGCATTTTTAGATAACAATTACCATATTTATTATGGGAAACCTGCAAAACCATACAAATATATTCAATATAATAAGCTCTATCTGGATGGAGGCTGGAAAACTACTGGCTCGTCTATGGCACAATGTGAGTGCGCAGCTCCATCTGGTGGCCAGAATGAGAAAGGAAAATATATTTAACCAATTTCACTGTCAGGGAAGACAGATTTGAATATCACCATAAGTATGATTGTTCTTTATTTATATAGTCTTTCATCAAACCTCATAAATTTAAAGCTTAAAGGAACCACATAGAAGTAGTGTGTTTGTGATACACACATCATGTAGGTGTTTGTTGCATTACTTTGTAGCCTTAACTGACCAAATAGCTGCTTGTGCCATTAAATTAGAAGGATTAATGCATTATAAAAGTAATAAAAAGTAGGCCTATCACTTCATATCTGCTAAATGTTTTATTAAAATAAACAAATACAACTTTTGATTTATACAAATGTGTTAGTGTATGTTGAAATTACCATTAACCAAGATTAATAAATGCTGTTTATTGTTCATTGTTAGTTCGTGCTAACTAATGTTACTGTTAACAAGTGATACATTATTATAATTATCATTCATTATTATTAATTATGTATTGTTTTATGCTTAATTATATGCACATACCGTTCCTCATATTTCCCTTCTGGATTTTTTGCACAAATAAACCTAATGTCATTTTTCGGGGCCTCTCCCAGCTCTGATCAGATATGTCATTCGCCTTTATTCATTCAGTGCTTTGGTGGATCCTTTAGGCTCCTCCACGTGAATGAAATGGGTTTTATTTGATACAGTTCAAACAATAGACTAAACAATGAGAAAACAGCAAGGCTCCGGTATCAGACCAATAAATACAGTCGTGGAAATTGATAAGGGTGCATGTTTAAAGAAAAGAACCTGCTCTGTTGATATCATTGTGCCATTGAAAACCCCTTTAGTCCATGTTCAGAGTCCAGTAAACCAGTTCTAGTAGTGTCGAACCGGCTTCATTGAAAACAAAAGTCAAATAAATCAACATTGTGAGACATGCAAGCAAGGGCAGTTCCTCCTTTAAGCATATTTATGCTTAAAATGAGAGCTCATGATGTATCTTAATACAGATGTCAAACTGTCCCATACAGGGATAGAAAATGTATTTGAAGTCCGAAGAAATAATGACGTCTTGTTACAGCACATGTACTATTATTATTATTATTATTGCTATTTTTCTTTCACATTTATATTTTAATAATGTATGTTTGATTTGATATATTTTCTATATACTTCCACAATCAAATTTGGTTTTAAAATTTATTTTTGTGTATCTTGTATTTTCTTTATGTGAAGCTCTTGAAATTATCATTTGTATGAAACTTGCCTTGCCTAAATATAAATAGGACAATTTGGATTATATTTAACATTTTCCATAGTTTCCATGGACTAAGGATATATATATATATATTCTGTATACACCGATCAGCCACAACATTAAAACCACCTCTGTGTATATATGAATTTTGGGATGAATTTGACACAACCAATAAAATGGATGATAATGAAAAATGTAATGAACATAAATCATATATATATATATATATATATATATATATATATATATATATATATATATATATATATATATATATATATATATATATCTCATTATATTATAAAAAGACATAACTTTTAATATAATTGATAAAAAATAATGTAATCATATGATCTATAATATTACATTATTGCATATATATATATATATATATATATATATATATATATATATATATATATATGATATTTGTAGTTAATTATTGTAATTTATTACCAAAATGAAAACAAATGAGTCTATTATTATTTGTAATAATATTATTATTATTTTGCATTACTTTGCAATAATAACCGACCATACTTAAATTGCATATAAATATATAAGAATGCTGACGTCACTTTGACAGAACGAAATAAATGCATGACCTTAAAATATACCCATCATTCATATTTGTATTCTTCATTCATAAACTGCTCTATTCGGTCGTCGTTGTATGTGAGCGAGTTCACCTCCCTTTAAGAGCACTGCGCCTTTAAGAGCCATGCAGAAGCCCTGCTGTGAATGTGTGCCAGTGTGTGTCAGACGTACCCATCATGGCCCCTGAGCAGCAGTTGATCAGACGGACCGCTGCACCGCCGTCCTCCTCCACCCTGCCGGTGAGAGCCAGACACCGGCACCGGTGAAGAGGCTCCATGTCTCCGTCGTCCTCCATCAGGTATCTGAGCAGGAGGGCTGCGCTGCCGCCCGCCAGAGCCATGAATACGGATTATACTACTAATCTATCGGTGCAGCAGGTGCTCAGCCTTTGGGTCCACGGCACGGTACCGACCCTCCAACACTTCACAGGTACGTTCACATGGGTCGTGGCGACCGGGTAGCTGCGGTCCGAATGCGTCCATGTGTCTCACCCGGTTGTGCGCACACGCCTCTCCAAGCCGGCCAGTCCATTGTACCGGCTGCAGACACACGGACAGCTGTGCGCATCTCATCTCTACAAGGTCACTTTATAATGCATTGTGTGTTCTGCACGTGTACTTTGTATTTGCATTAGCATTAACCAATTAAAATAAACTACATCATATGACGCTAATGTATAGTATTGTACAGTATCTTTCAATATAATAGGCTATATGTATTTACAGTTAGCTGCATCCCTTTCAGTAAAGGACCATATAAATCCATAGTAAACTGAATCATTACTATGTTCATTAACGGTGGTAACACATTGTATTGACATGGTATATGCCCATAAACTTGACATGACCATATAATGTAATGTACCAGTAATGTAATACAATAGTACTTTGATACATGATAATATACTTATCTCATGTATTTAGATGTTTACTTGGAATACCATCGTATATGTTTAAAAGAAATGGTTATAATGTCTATCATAGTGTATTTAATGCACTGTGGTAATTCCATGGTGCATGAATATGGTATTTATTTAGTATCATGGTACATATTAAAACACCATATATCATGATGATACCATTTGATTATTATTTACATATTCACTTACCGTTGTATTTTAAACAGTACTCCAAAGTACTGCCATGGTGTCATCAATGGGGTATACACTGTACACTGCAATGCATTATATTTAACCATGGTCTTGGTGATACAGTGATGCTTCCTGTCCCGATGCACATACGACCACTCAACTGTTTGCATACTTGCACGTAGTGCACTACTGCAGTCACCCAGGTGGTCTGGCATGAACGTTTGCAACGCACTGTGCCACTTATTAATCTTCGGTTAATCTTGAGGCACTACAGTACATCCTTTCTGGCAGCTCTTCGGCTTGTGTAGTCGAGTAATCATTAGTAATTACCGTCACCATATTGGTCTCCACATGATGCTGTGCTTGTGGGCCTCAACCATGCAGCATTATACAGACTTTTCGCTTTTTGACTGTGCGCTTGCTCAGTTAATTTCGCAATTCTTGTGACTTACAGTCACGTTTGAGTAAGCTCTTCAATGCAATCTGCCTTAGTCAACAGGAACATGGTGTAAAAACATCCAGTCTATTTCAAGGGTGTAACTTACATTGTGCCATAACTCCCAGATATACAGTATATACTGTATATACAGTCAGCGTTGGGAGGGTTACTTTTGAAATGTATTCCACTACAGATTACAATGTAAAATGTAATTTGTAATGTATTCCATTCGATTACTCAAGGTCAGTAACGTAATCTAAATACTTTGGATTACTTCTTCAGCACTGGTAGATTTTTTTCACTTGTTTTGACTATAAAAACTCTGTCAGTACAGTAAGACAAAATACACGTTAAAATACATTCTCTGAAAAACCCAAATATCTTATGCAGTGTTGTTTCTAAAACAAGATTAATCAAACTGATCTTGTTTTAAAGATTTTGAGATATTTCTAAAAGAAAACAATACACATATTATTATCAAGAATATGATTTTTGCCCTAATATCAAAGATCTTACTAGAAAAAAAGAAATTATGATCTAAAGTGAATTTTCTTGATAAATAAATATGATCGTGTCTGGTAACATGTGCATGTAAAATGGCTAGAAATAGCATTTTAGCTTAGCATAAAGCTAACAATTTACACAAGTTATATTTCTATTTCTTCTGCTCCAAACTTACTTCAAACTTTCTTCTCTGTCTGCTCGTATGAATGTGACACATCATAAGAAAGTGTTTCACCGCTGTTCAAATGCACTTTGGATCGCATCATTTATATGTATAAATGTTTCCATCTGAAAGGACTAAATATTAAATGACACAAATGACAATAATATGCAAAGTAGTTTCTTCAGTAATCAAAATACTTTTTGAATGTAACTGTATTCTAATTTCCAATACAGTATTCTAATACAGTTACTTATATTTTGTATTTAAAATACGGAATCCCGTTACATGTATTCCGTTACTCCCCAACCCTGTACAAAGTATATATAGAGTATATATAGAATATATATGGAACTAATGACATTTCAATTAGAGGTAGACCGATATATCAGTTTTACCGATTAATCGGTGCCGATATATTTTATTGAAATGTTATTCCTTATCAATTAATCTGATCTTTTGAAATGTATACCTACAAAACTCTTCACCTGGTGAAAATATAGGCTTTAAAAAGATACATTTGGCAAATACTTCCATACTGGGCATTACAACGGAGCCAAGTCTCTATTATTTCAAAATAAGAGTCCCCGGTGTGTTTCCGGCTTGTTTATAGTTTAAATACCCACGTTATGCACCAAATCTTAATTTCTCTGGTTATTATTGGGATTTTTTTGGGATTTTATTAACTTTTCTAGAAATTGATTTTAACAAAGCTATTGGACGATTAATGGGTTTTGGGATTTTTCCACCACCTTAGTTATCATATCGGCAAAATACGCTATAGGTCAACCTCTAATTTAAATATATGATGTATTTGTTTGTGAAAATTAAGCAATATCATGCAAGAAAGAGTGCAGGTATTCACAGCCATGCTAAGATTAATTCTAACAGCTCTTTTGCCAGTGTGATATAGTTAATGTGGAGTAACTTACATTATAGACACCATATGACCAGATATATTGTCCATTTTTCTTTGCTAACTGTTGTATAAATTGTATTGACGACCAGATTTTTAAAATCGCTGTATTTAAATGGACGTTGCTGGAATACAACATGATGCATTTCCAGGGAACAAGCGCAGATCGGTTTTATAGAGCAAGAGACACAGGACACAGGACACCATACTTTCTCTCCCTTTGAGATTTTCCCAGATTATAATTTCTGCAATCACACAGACATCTGGCATGATGCAAGAGCTAGCGTGTGAGAACTGTTATAGGAATAGTTCATGCAAAAATAAACATTTTGTCATTATTTACTCATCCTCATGTCTTTCCAAACCTGTATCCTCTTAGTTTTTCCATGAAACTCAAAAGGAGAAATTGTGACATTCCTTATGCAGCTTTTTGCCACACGACAACTTAAACTGTGTCCCAAAGTACATACTTCTGCACTATTGTACAGCACTTTGTAGTGTTAGTAGTGTGAATAATCAGTATTATGTGTATTTAATGCTTTGTATTTAAATGCATATATTTAAAAATATATAACATGTTTATTTTATAAATCTGAAAATGAGTCTAGACCCTTGTTTCACCCCTCACATGGCCTGATCTGGGTTTTGTTTTCGTATTTTCTGTTATTTTGTAGCATTTAAGTACCAGTCAAGTACAGAGGTTGCACCACAAATATAAGAGGAAGGGGTTGTACAATTTTAATCATGGTCTATTTGTTTTCTATTCTATTGGTTTATGTTTCCCTTAAATGTATTTTTCGCAACTTACCGGTACTAACATTATTTATGATTCTGGTTGAGAGCGCAGAGCATGTCTGGTGACATTTTGCCTACACATACAGTGTGCGGCTGAGCGTGCAGAAAACAAGCGGGTGGGCGAGCGAGAGAGAGAGAGAGAGAGAGAGAGAGAGATTTGTATTTTTTAAAGACTGCACACTTAAGAGTGCTTCTCAATTGGGAGGCTGTAACCTAGTAAGTCTGTGCCCTTCCTAGGCCAGTCCTTCTGAGGCTGTAGGCTAGACGACTCCTCTGAACTCAATGCAAGAATGAGACGGTCTAGTAAGTGTGCATAAGTGAGCATAAAACCATGTGATATTTGTTTAGAAAACGCATATACTTCAGAAAACGAGAAATGTGTCCTTAATCCCTTAATTATTTTAGTAAAATGTTTTATTCACAAAGCTAGTCACCCAAAAAAGCCTTTATATAATACATTTGGCAACACTGAATTTATATTTAAACCCTTTCAAATATGAAAAAACTGAACCCTAGACTTTTATGTAATTGCCTTTTTATTCATTTCTTTTTGTGCTTTGAATCTTATAATTTGTTGTATTGACTAAATTACTTGCTTTATTATTTTTCTACATATTGTCTTATTGTAATATTGATGCAAATGTGAATAAATACTTGAAGAGAGAAAGTAAGCAGCTTCATAAAGGTTTTCACGCTTTTTTTTTATAATTTGGGACATGTGCAAAGGATTCTGGGTGATTGAAGGCCACAAAGGATACACCCAATGCATCCTCCAAAATATGTCAAAGAAGGCTGCGAAACGAGGCTGCCTTCCAAGTGTCCTCACGATTGATACGGCCTTCGACGGCACTTTGACGTGGCAGCTGAGATATTTAGCCTAACAAGGCTGCAGCCAAGCACCCTTAGTCTGCCACACTCTGTCAGAATAATCACGAGTTACACGTGACACGTGAACACGAAAACTGGTGCAGAGTGTCAAATACACAGAATGTATGAGAGTCCTAACTGCACGTCAATATGAAGAAAGCCAAATCGAAAGCCAAAAGACCACTTTTTTCAGGTCCAAAAAAAGAGGACGTGTCTGGGAAAAAGAGGACGTATGGTCACCCTACTTTACCATCACCCAAAGCTGTATGAATATATATATATATATATATATATATATATATATATATATATATATATATATACACACTCACCTAAAGGATTATTAGGAACACCTGTTCAATTTCTCATTAATGCAATTATCTAATCAACCAATCACATGGCAGTTGCTTCAATTCATTTAGGGGTGTGGTCCTGGTCAAGACAATCTCCTGAACTCCAAACTGAATGTCAGAATGGGAAAGAAAGGTGATTTAAGCAATTTTGAGCGCGGCATGGTTGTTGGTGCCAGACGGGCCGGTCTGAGTATTTCACAATCTGCTCAGTTACTGGGATTTTCACGCACAACCATTTCTAGGGTTTACAAAGAATGGTGTGAAAAGGGAAAAACATCCAGTATGCGGCAGTCCTGTGGGCGAAAATGCCTTGTTGATGCTAGAGGTCAGAGGAGAATGGGCCGACTGATTCAAGGTGATAGAAGAGCAACTTTGACTGAAATAACCACTCGTTACAACCGAGGTATGCAGAAAAGCATTTGTGAAGCCACAACATGCACAACCTTGAGGCGGATGGGCTACAACAGCAGAAGACCCCACCGGGTACCACTCATCTCCACTACAAATAGGAAAAAGAGGCTACAATTTGCAAGAGCTCACCAAAATTGTACAGTTGAAGACTGGAAAAATGTTGCCTGGTCTGATGAGTCTCGATTTCTGTTGAGACATTCAGATGGTAGAGTCAGAATTTGGCGTAAACAGAATGAGAACATGGATCCATCATGCCTTATTACCACTGTGCAGGCTGGTGGTGGTGGTGTAATGGTGTGGGGGATGTTTTCTTGGCACACTTTAGGCCCCTTAGTGCCAATTGGGCATCGTTTAAATGCCACGGCCTACCTGAGCATTGTTTCTGACCATGTCCATCCCTTTATGGCCACCACTTCCAGCAGGATAATGCACCATGTCACAAAGCTCGAATCATTTCAAATTGGTTTCTTGAACATGACAATGAGTTCACTGTACTAAAATGGCCCCCACAGTCACCAGATCTCAACCCAATAGAGCATCTTTGGGATGCGGTGGAACGGGAGCTTCGTGCCCTGGATGTGCATCCCACAAATCTCCATCAACTGCAAGATGCTATCCTATCAATATGGGCCAACATTTCTAAAGAATGCTTTCAGCACCTTGTTGAATCAATGCCACGTAGAATTAAGGCAGTTCTGAAGGCGAAAGGGGGTCAAACACAGTATTAGTATGTGTTCCTAATAATCCTTTAGGTGAGTGTATATATATAGTGCATTCCTTATTTGACTCCCTCTCAATCAGAGATTTCTGGCTCCCAGGTGTCTTTTATACAGGTAACGAGCTGAGATTAGGTGCTCCTAATCTCAGTTTGTTACCTGTATAAAAGACACCTGTTCACAGAAGCAATCACTCAATCAGATTCCAAACTCTCCACCATGGCCAAGGAGCTGTCCGAGGATGTCAGGGACAAGATTGTAGATCTAAACAAGGCTGGAATGGGCTACAAGACCATCGCCAAGCAGCTTGGTGAGAAGGTGACAACAGTTGGTGCGATTATTCGCAAATGGAAGAAACACAAAAGAACTGTCAATCTCCCTCGGTCTGGGGCTCCATGCAAGATCTCACCACGTGGAGTTGCAATGATCATGAGAACGGTGAGGAATCAGCCCAGAACTACACGGGAGGAACTTGTCAATGATCTCAAGGCAGCTGGGACCATATTCACCAAGAAAACAATTGTTAACACACTACGCTGTGAAGGACTGAAATCCTGCAGCGCCCGGAAGGTCCCCCTACTCAAGAAAGCACATGTACAGGCCCATCTGAAGTTTGCCAATGAACATCTAAATGATTCAGAGGAGAACTGGGTGAAAGTGTTTTGGTCAGATGAGACCAAAATTGAGCTCTTTGAACCAAGAACACCATCCCCACCATCAAACATGGAGGTGGAAACATTATGCTTTGGGGTGTTTTTCTGCTAAGGGGACAGGACAACTTCACCGCATCAAAGGGACGATGGACGGGGCCATGTACCCTCAAATCTTGGGTGAGAACCTTCTTCCCTCAGCCAGGGAATTGAAAATGGGTCGTGGATGGGTATTCCAGCATGACAATGACCCAAAACACACAGCCAAGGCATCAAAGGAGTGGCTCAAGAAGAAGCACACTAAGGTCCTGGAGTGGCCTAGCCAGTCTCCAGACCTTAATCCCATAGAAAATCTGTGGAGGGAGCTGAAGGTTCGAGTTGCCAAACGTCAGCCTCGAAACCTTAATGACTTGGAGAAGATCTGCAAATAGGAGTGGGACAAAATCCCTCCTGAGATGTGTGCAAACCTGGTGGCCAACTACAAGAAACGTCTGACCTCTGTGATTGCCAGCAAGGGTTTTGCCACCAAGTACTAAGTCATGTTTTGCAGAGGGGTCGAATACTTATTTCCCTCATTAAAATGCAATTCAATTCATAACATTTTTGACATGCATTTTTCTGGATTTTGTTGTTATTCTGTCTCTCGCTGTTCAAATTAACCTACCATTACAATTATAGACTGATCATTTGTTTGTCAGTGGGCAAACGTACAATATCAGCAGGGGATCAGATACTTTTTCCCTCACTGTATGCTATTTGAGATATAAGTGTTGGACTGAGATTGGCTAATGCAATAAAAGCTAGCAACACATTGCGTGCATTAAACGTCACTTCCTACAGCTGAAAATTGGTGAATCCTTCTGTGTAGTAAAAACAAAGTTAGTGCTCCTTTTGAGATGCTACACTTTGAGAATTCATACACTGAATGGCCAAGTGGATAGTGTAAGTGCACAGCGTAAAGTACATAAGCTCTTGTGTGTTCTGAAGCCAAACGATCGCTTTGTGTGAGAAACAGACGCTGAAAATCTTTCCATCCGCCAAAGCTCTCAAATCTTATACGCATTCATATTTTAAAACGGTTTGTCGATGCATCACGCTAGGTTTAATATCACTGATGCCAGTCAACAATGGTTCTCACATGCCATGATGTGGCATTTCCAAATATGTATATTTTTAGACCAGACATCAGAACATACACTGCAAAAAACCCAGCCGCTGATGGAAACAGCTGTCTTAAGACAGCCCTAGTGTGGTTGACATATATGTCTTTCTCTCTGTGATGAGATGAAAAAACTGCGAAGGAGCAGATGCACAGAGAACGCTGAGAGATTACAACAGACTCTCACTCAGAATGAAAGTTAATGACACTTCCTGTTTTGGTCAGTGAAACAAGGCTATTTAGTCATTTCATTTCCTTTAGCTCTTAACAGTGGAGACATACTTCTGCCTACTTAGTAGGTGTTTGTGACTCTGGGTGAGCTGTGTTTAGAAACTAGCTTGGGTTTAATTGTGAGATTTTGATATCTAAGTGAGGCCTGAAAAGTTATAAGTTTTTCAGAAACTGATTGACAGTTATTTAAGCATTAAAGAAAATTCTCTCATCATTTACTCACCCTCATGCCATCTCAAATGTGTATGACTTTCATACATCTGCTGAACACAAATGAAGATTTTAAAAGAATATCTCAACTCTGTAGGTCCATACAATGCAAGTGACATTTTAAGCTCCAAAATCCACATAAGGGCAACATAAAAATATTCCAGACGATTCTGGTGGATAAATCGCTAACTTCTGTCCTTTTCTGCATATCGTGGTGCCGTTTTGTGGTCCGTTCTGCATAACGCGGCAGCATATTGTTGCTTATCGCGGCCCATTCAGCTCAGTTCTCCCGATGGGCATTCCGCCCGATAGTCCCAAAAGTGTGTTGGCCCACCGGGTAAATGCCCGGTATGCCAGATTACCAGTTCAGCCCTGATTTAACCACGTGAGGCATATGGATTACTTTTATGCTACCTTGATGTGCTTTTTGGAGTTTCAAAATGTTGGCAATCATTCTCTTGCATTATATGGACCTACAGACCCGAGATATTCTTCTAAATGTGTTCTTTAATGTGTTCTGCAGATGAAAGTTGGTACACTTTACAATCACATTCCATTTATTAACATTAGATAATGCATTATCTAACATGAACAAACAATGAACAATATATTTATTACAGCATTTATTCATCTTTGTTCATGTATACTAATTAAATTACAGTTGTTCATTGTTAGTTCATATTAGTTCATATTGCATTACCTAATGTTAACAAATACAACTTTAGATTTTAAAAATTTATTAATGTCAAAATTAACAATAACAAAGATTAATAAAGGCAGTAAAAGTATTGTTCATTGTTAGTTTACGTTAACTAATGATAACAAATGGAATTTTATTTTAAAGTCTAACCAGAAAGTCACACCTCTGAGATGGCATGAGTAAATCATGAATTTACATTTTTGGGTGAACTAACCCTTTAACTTCTACATCATTCAAACATCATTGCATTTAAAATAACAAATATACTTCCAGGAAAGCGAATTTAAACCTAAATATATATATATATTTTTTTTCGAATTGCTTAATTACCAAACGTGCATAAGGTTGTCAGTTGCGACTCATCAAATTTCAGCATGGATGTAATGAATCCTATTCTATCATTTCTTTGATACAACCAAATACATTCTGTTATATAATTTTTAAATCTTCTTGAAATGCTTTGAAATGTTTACACTATCTAGGCATTTTGCGGATCCATTTGTGATAGATAGTAGTGAAGAGTGGTGGTGTAGTGGGCTAAGGCACATAACTGGTAATCAGAAGGTTGCTGGTTCGATCCCCACAGCCACCACCATTGTGTCCTTGAGCAAGGCACTTAACTCCAGGTTGCTCCGGGGGGATTGTCCCTGTAATAAGTGCACTGTAAGTCACTTTGGATAAAAGTGTCTGCCAAATGCATAAATGTAAATGTAGATATACAGTATATGGCCCTGGCCACTAAAGACCCAGCCTATGTAATGTTTGGCGAAATGCATGCATTTAAAGGAATATTCTGGGTTCAATTCAAAAAGTTAAGCTCAACTGATAGCATTTGTGGTATAATGCTTATTACCACAAAAAATGATTTTGACTGATCTCTCCTTTTCTTAAAAAGAAGCAAAAATCTTGGTTCAAGTGAGGCACTTACAATGGAAGTGAATTGGGGACAATCTGTAAACATTAAAATACCAACGGTTTCAAAGGTATACCAACAAGATATAAACTTTATGCTTGTTAACATAATTTTAGCATGGTAAAAATTGCTTAGCTTTTTTATGCGAAGTCATATTCAATTTGACAACTTCTTTGCCATGACTACATGAAGCTTTTAACCCCAATAAACCATTCAAATAGAGAAGTCAGAGTTGAGAGCTTGGGTCAAGATCCAAAAAGACAGACAGGCTTAAGCAGACAGAATGCAATACAGCAGGCCAAAGTACAGTCGAAATCCGTGGCAAAAGACAAGAAAACTGTGACTCATAACAAGGATAAGAAAGAGCTCAGTATAGTAGTAATACACTGGTAATACTTTGCAAACTAATTCAAGCACCATGTGCTCTATATAAAAGGACAAACAGGAAGTAAAATTCAGGCAAGTGTTACCTCTAGGGGTGTGAAGTGGGATTTATAGGTACAGATGTTACAAGCTCCAATAACTGGAGTGGTGTTGGTGTAGTGGGCTAAAGCACATAACTGTTAATCAGAAGGTTGCTGGTTCGATCCCCACAGTCACCACCATTGTGTCCTTGAGCAAGGCACTTAACTCCAGGTTGCTCTGGGGGGGATTGTCCCTGTAATAAGTGCTCTGTAAGTCACTTTGGATACAAGCGTCTGCCAAATGCATAAATGCTGTTTTAGTAATTGTTTTGGTCATTTTTTGGCACAATTTAGTTCTTTAGAGGTGAAATCATCTCTGTACAAATGTACAAACTTAACATGTGCGCACACCAATATCGCCAAACCTCTCCGTCCCGGGTGTCATTGTATCCACTCACCCCCACACACAGTCCGACGATATAAAAACGCTGACCAAACATTTCTGTGCCACCACCGACTGATCGATTGCCCCTGCCTGGCCACCGCTTTGAAAAACTCCTGGCTCCGCCCCTGATTATAATACATCATTTCTACAGTTAAGACTGGTTGCTTTGTTGTTGCTTAATAGTCTTTGTAAAAATAGCCCACCCCCAAGTCACCAAATATGCCTGGGGTTCCTTTTTCAGTGCAAGTCTAAGCGATTATTCTGCCCTTTTTTCATCCTGTTGCAAAAATTGTGTTTCAATTGTGTAAAACAGTAATAGCATACCTCTTCTCAACAAACAGCACAATCTGAGGTAACATTCATGTCCGTGGTACAAATGGTGCGGGTCACAAACAGTGTGAGTCGTATTAGTTTTATTCATAGAGGTTTGTTCAAATCCCTAACCCCAAGTGTGAGCAACAATAATAATGGCATTTCACTATGATACCAAAACCAAGATGGGGACAGCCATTCTACCCATGATAAATAAAGTTACAGTTATCTCAATATGCAGTGGAGTTGTCTGTGTGGCAATAAAGACGTTTAAACCATGAGAACAGCAGTGCTCTGGAGCTATGCAATACTTCTTTATTTGTCTGATCATTATCTCTTTTTAGCTTCTCGTTTTTTTATTTCCATTTTTTTTCATGCTTATTGTGGTTCGCCACATTTTCAGATACCGCTTAGTAAATATAGGTTTGTTTATTCACCTGTTTGCTTAATTAGAATGAGATAAGTTTGCATATTTGTATTGTCACCGTGTTTAAGGTCCAATAATATCTGGCATGGATGCCCTGTGCATCATTATACAGTATGCTGATGTTAAAGAACAGTGTTAGTCTTTGTGACTGCTATACTGTGCTGACAGAAAGGCAAAAGAGGCTCATTGTAACATCAGAAACTGCTTTGTTGTCACACCGAGAGCCCAGGGTGTTTAAAGAGGCCTTTCACAAGCAGAATGCTTTACACTGACCCATACCTTGTTGTTTGAAATAAAATAAATCAACTACCTTACAAAATATACAATAGCTTTTACATGCCATGCGCGAGCGCCCACGCCCTGACACCCATTTTGTTGTGACTTATCTTCGGTACTTGGTTCAGTCATTTTATATGATGTCATGCCTAATGTGTGATAAGGACTTTGCTGTTATCTTTAGATGAAATATGGGAGTCTGTGTGAATTTAAAAATAATGGCTAAGCATTATCTGACATTGTGGGTCAGTAGCACATAGATGGAATGTATTAATGCATTAGTATGCCCGTCAATTAAACCTGTACTTCAGTGTCTCTGTGTCTCAGAATCTCTTTGTGTCAGTGTCCAAGGCTGGACTGGTAATCTGACATACCGGGCATTTTCCCGGTGGGCCGACGCACTTTGGGGCCGATCAGGGTCAGACTGGCCATCGGGAGAACCGAGCGGGCAGATGGGCCGACTGCGAAACGTGACAATTGTGACAATAAGGTCAAATGAGACGCTGCGTTATGCAGAACGGACCAAAATAACGGCCGGCGCTGCGATATGCAGAAAAGGACAGCGAAACAAACCCCCCCCCAGACAAGATTTGGGCCAGTTGCCATGTAAAATCCCTGGCCGATTTCTCTTCCCAGTCTAGCCCTGTCAGTGTCTCCGTTATGCTCGGTTGGTGTGGTGTAGTGTCTCTGTGTTCCCTTGTGATTTGTCATTGTCTGTGTACTTCAATGATTCTGAGTTCTTGGAAACATGTGCTTCAGCATCTGTCTTTCTGAATCACTCAGTACATTTACATTCACTTCAAATGTTTGATTTCAGTCATTCTAAAACATTGAGTTTGTTCCAAAACCTAGTGAGCTGCCTCGCTGTCTCCTGCCTAAACGGCTGTTTTCTATAGGAGCATCCTAACTGAACTCATTATGAGCATCGTAGGAGACAGATTTGGAAACCTTTTCATTGGCGGCAACTCCACGCGTCATTCAAATCATGCTCCTCACATGCAGTGCACAAGAGAATAGACTAACAACTGATTTAATTACAGGTGATGTGAGAGGAACGACGATATACACACAATTTGGCAAACTTCACCCCATGTGCCACACACACTCAAGAGTGCGTCACTCACTCATGCACCGCTGACTGAAGTGGTGAATGCAAACTATATCTTAAAACGCAAACTTTTGCAAAAAAGACCACATCACAATTTCAATCTTAATTCAATCAGTCGTGCAGCCTTAATGGATATCATACTGATGTCACAGAGGTCAAAGTTAATGCGTTTTGAATGTATTTTATTTTCCATGTCCAATTTTGTCATGTCTGTAACACAAGTTCATATTCTAGTCTAAACTGTTGTTCCCAGATCTTTCTGCTTCAGTGTCAGTGTTTCTGGATCTCTATGCTTGAAATGTCTCTCTCTCTTCCTGTATCTCTATCTTAAGCATCCTTCTTTTCCAGTATCTCTGTGCTTAAATATCTCTTTTCCTGTATCTTTGTGCAAGAGTGTCTCATTCTTCCCGTATCTCTGCTGAAGTCTTTCTTTTCCAGTATCTCTGTGATTAAATGTCTCTTCTCCTCTATACTTGTATGTGTCTGTGCCAAAGTGTTTATTACATTATAATGTCTCTTTTCCAGTCGCTCTGTGCTGTAATATCTCTTGTCTAGTATCTCTGTACTACAGTATACTGTCGCTTGTCTAGTATCTCTGTGATATACTGTCTCCTGTCCAACATCTCTATGCTATACTGTCTCTTGTACAGCATCTTTGTGCTATAGTGTCTCTTGTCCAGCATATCTGTGCTATAGTGTCTCTTGTCTAGTATCTCTGTACTATACAGTCTCTTGTCTGGTATTTCTGTGCTTTAGTGCCTATTGTCTAGTATCCCTGTGCTATAGTGTCTCTCGTCCAGCATATCTGTGCTATAGTGTCTCTTGTCTAGTATCTCTATACTATATAGTCTCTTGTTTAGTATCTATGTGCTTTAGTGTCTCATCTAGTATCTCTGTGCTATAGAGTCTCTTGTCCAGCATATCTCTGATATAGTGTCTTATCTAGTATTTCTGGACTATAGTGTCTCTTGTCTAGTATGTCTGTGCTTTAGTGTCACTTGTCTAGTATCTCTGTTCTATGTCTCTTGTTCAGCTTCTTTTTGGCTATAATGTCTCTTGTCTAGGATCTCTGTGCTATAGTGTCTCTTGTTTAGGATCTCTGTGCTATAGTGTCTCTTGTCAAACATAGTTGTTCTATGGTGTCTCCTGTCCAACATCTCTGTGCTATAGAGTCTCTTGTCCAGCATATCTGTGCTATAGAGTCTCTTGTCTAGTATTTCTGTACTATACAGTCTCTTGTCTAGTATTTCTGTGCTATACTGTCTCTAGTTTAGTATCTCTGTGCTTTAGTGTCTCTTGTCTAGAATCACTGTGCTATAATGTCTCTAGTCTAGAATCTCTGTGCTATAGTCTCTTGTTCAGCATCTTTTTTTGCTATGTCTCTTATCTAGTATCTCTGTGCTTTAGTGTCTCTTGTCTAGTATCTCTGTGCTATACTGTCTCTTGTCTAGTATCTCTGTGCTTTACGGTCTCTTTTCTAGTATCTCTATGCTATACTGTCTCTTGTTAAGCATCTTTTTTGCTATAATGTCTCTTGTTAAGCATCTTTTTTGCTATAATGTCTCTTGTCTAGGATCTCTGTTCTATAGTGTCTCTTGTCTAGGATCTCTGTGCTATAGTGTCTTTTGTCAAACATAGTTGTGCTATGGTGTGTCCTGTCCAACATCTGTGCTATACTGTTCAGCACCTTTTTGCTTTATTGTATCTTGTCTAGTATCTCGGTGAATTATATCTGTGCTAAAATTACTTAATTTTTCAGTATCTCTGTGCTCAAATGTCTCTTCTCATATATATATATATATATATATATATATATATATATATATATATATATATATATATATATATATATGTGTGTGTGTGTGTTTGTGCTAAAATGTCTATTTTTCTACCTCTGTGTAAATATGTTTATCCTGTCTAGTATCTGTGTAGCTAGATTGTCTCTTGTCAAGTTTCTCAGTTCTATAGTCTCTTGTCCAGTATCTCTGTGCCACAGTGTCTCCTTTCCATCATTTCTGTATTATAATGTCTGTAGTCTGGTATCGCTCTGCCACAGTGCTTTTTTGTGGCTTAGGCAGTAGGCAGTACCATCTATTAAGAATGCATTTGTGTTACTGGCACTGCATGGCTGTGCTGTCTGAGGCTTTTGTGTTTGGCTCAGTTTACTGATAACACAGTTTGATAAATGTCTCTCTCTGTAGCTGTCGTTTGCCCATTCATATTGGTGTGTGTGTGCACGTGTGTGTGTACTGTTTGCATACCTACAGCACAAAGGCCCTTGTGTCTGGACATTACATCTTACTTAGCTTGTGAGTGGCAGTTTATAGCTAAATTAATACATTGTGCACATTCATGTGTGTGTGCCAGTCTTTACACTGGATTAAAGTTCTCATTATTTTTTCTGTCATGTTGTGTATTAAATTAACACAAAACACCATTACATCCTTAGATGTTGTTTTAATTTGATGCCTAAGGGCACAGAGCTGTATCAGCACTATACGGCATTGCATGTGCAAGTTAGCAGTACATTTGTGACGCGTTACATTTGACATGTTAATTAACGGTTGTCAGCAGAATTCCTGTGTGCGATTTCTCAAGCATTTTTTGTTTATATGGAAGTGCCCGTCATTTACCGTAGTTCATGACAACAGCAATTTGATAATAAGTTTCGTGGTTGAGTTAAGAGGTCCTGGTATCTTCTAGAACACCAAAGAGCTGATTGATTCTCTTCCTGGGTGTATATTAACAGAGCCAAACAGTCCATTTACTCAGAGCTACAGGAGAGCTACATTGAATTAATAAAAAATAAAAATGGTCCTAATGTAAAAATAGGCTACAGTTAGTTTTGCAAAATAGAAATGACAAGTTCTTTCTTCTGATTTTGGGGTGAAATGATACCTTGACATGTACACTAATGGAGCTCCTTCTTATTTTGTGTAGTTACTCTGTGTGTATGACATGGAAAGTGTTGAGTTTGAACTCTAGTCTAGTAATGTTCCTTTAACAGAGGTTCCTCATTTACTGTTTGTTCTTTGCTCAAGAAAGCGGAACTTGTTTGAGAAAGGCAATACAAGAAACACACAACAACTTAGTGTAATTAATTGGCACAGTAAGTAATTAAGTAATTAAAGTGGCACAGTGGACCATGAAATCACTAAGTATAATTAATCTTCAGACTAGCATCATACCACTACTTGCTCAATATGAAGTATGTTTACAGTGTAAAACACATTTTTAAGCAACAGAGCACACTGCACTGGGTATAGAATTAAAACGCTAGTTTAAAACACATGTCAAGTTTGAAGAAATGTAATCTCTGTGTTTCATACAATTTTTAAGTAACATTTATAGCATTTTCTACAAAAAAAAAAAATAAATAAAAAAAAAAAAACAAAAAAAAAACTATATATATATATATATGTTTTTATTTATTTTTTTTGTAGAAAATGCTATAACTTAGTCATAATATATACAGTGTTGTGAAAAAGTATTTGCCCCCACCTGGATTTCTTCTGTTTTTGTGTATATCTCATACTAAATTGTTTCAAAAATTCTAACAAAATCTAACATAAAACAAAGTCAATCTGAGTAAACACAAAATACAGTTTTTAAATGATAATGTTGTTTATTGAAGCAAAAAAGTTATCTAAGACCAACTGGGCCTTTGTTAAAAAGTATTTGCCCCCCTTAGTTACTAAATCCTCAAATCTATGTAACAGCATTCACAATGGGGTTCAGCTGGACTAGACACACCCAGACCTGATTACTGCCAGCCCAATCAACACCTAAATATAATTTTTTCAGCAGCATGAAGTTGGCTAAAAGGTTTCACCCAGTAGTACACTATGCCAAGGTTGAAAGAAATTCCATAAATTATGAGAAAAAGATGATTAAAATACATCAGTCCGGGAAGGGCTACAAAGTTATTTCAAAGTCTCTGGGACTCCAAAACAAACAAACCAAAACAATTAAAATAGTGAGAGCCATTATATCCAAATAGAGATAACTTGGCCCAGTAGTGAACCTTCCCAGAAGTGGCCGACCTTACAAAATTCCTCCAAGAGCACAGCGACGACGACTCCAGAAAGTCACAAAAAAGTCAAGGACAACATCTAAGGAATTGCAGGCCTCTCTCGCATCAATAACGATCACTGTTCATGACTCCACTATAGGGCTGAAATGATTATTCGATGTTATTCGACAACGTCAACAAAAATGTTCATTGACGAATAGTCGTTTGATGTCATTTAACATAACACAAGATAATATTAAACTCTAATGATGGCACGTGAGAGGAGCACTTCAGCACTTCAAGTAAGCATGTCATGTAAATATGTACAAAGTCAAAAACTGGCATTTCTCTGTGTGGTCAGTGCCTCTTCTATGAGTTGCATGAAGTCACCCAATCAATCTCACCAGAGAGAGATTGAAACGGCACCTGGCTGATGCACACTCTGTCGCAGGGATGCTTGTCCCTCGCCGCGCTTGCTGCAGCTAGATTATAACATGATTGCGCATGACATAGTGAATCATAACACATATGTTGCCTGTATCTTATCGGGAAGAAAATCTGCGATGTGCAGCTCTTTTATTGTTTTTTTGTGAGTTAAAGATGGATTGAAATCAAGTGAACAGAAAGGTGAGAGAGGAAGTCTTTGCCCATTATACACTGCAATAAAATACGTCTTTGATTTGTTGTTGTTTTGGCTCGTTTTACAATACTTTTACCTGAAAAGCAGCACATAAGATATTTAGACTTGCTTTTAGAGAATAGATCTTGAATATAAGTATATTCTGTCTTTACTGCACTCACAGAAATATAACCAAGTGAAAAATACAACCACTGCTAACCCAGAGGAACATTAAGGTTCATCTGAATTTTGCCAAAACACACCTTGATGATCCTCAAACCTTTTGGGAGAATGTTCTGTGGACCGATGAGTTGAAAGTGGAACTGCTTGGAAGACAGGCGTCCCGTTACATCTGGCGTATATCAAACACAGAAATCCACTAAAAGATCATCATACCTCCGGTCAAGCATGATGGTGGTGTTAGTGTGATGGTGTGGGGATGCTTTGCTGCTTCAGGGCAACTTGCAATAACTGAGGGAAACATGAATTCTGCTCTCTACCAGAAAATCCTAAAGGAGAACGTCCGGTCATCAGTCCATGAGTTGAAGCTCAAGTGTAAATGGATGATGAAGCAAGACAATGATCCAAATCATAGGAGCACAATTGAAGTTTTGGAGTGGCCTACTGAAAGTCCTGACTTGAACCCGATTGAGATGCTGTGGCAGGACTTTAAACAGACAGTTCATGCTCAAAAACCCTCCAGTGTGGCTGAACTAAAGCAGATCTGCACAGAAGAGTGGGACAAAATTCCCCCATAGCGTTGTGAAAGACGGATCTCCAGTTATCAGAAGTGATTGGTTGCACAACCAGATATTAAGTTTAAGGGGGCAGTTAGTTTTTCACATGGGTGATATAGGTGTTGGATAACTTTTTTGCTTCAATAAAATTGCGTTTACTTAGGTTGATTTTTTTATATTATATCTCTTTTGATGATGTAAAACAATTTAGTATGAAAAATACACAGAAAATAGTAGAAATCAGGAAGGGGGCAAATACTTTTTCACATCACTGTATACAGTATATATATTATGACTTAAAAAATGTCATGTTAAATCATAAAAATGCCACAATATCTTCACAGTTTTATGACAACAAAATAGCAACTAACATTGGTTTTGTGTTGCATTTTCAATTTTTTTTTAATTTTAAATATAAAATCATATTTTAAAACAAATTTGTTGCGCTGTTTTATAAAAAAAATAAAATAAAAGACTAATCTGCACTGCTCATGCCGAAATTTCTTTTGCCGACAGATCAGCTTTTAGTAAGACTTTTATTTATTTATTAATTAATTAATTCAATCATTCGTTCATTTATTAATTGCCTCATGACGGTTACATTAAATTAAATTTTATTACTTATAAAATATCAAAAGTACTTATTACTGTTGCCGGTGTATTCAAGACGTAGTTTTGTGTGAATTGCACTTAATAGATTCAGACAAAAAAAAATAATGAGCTCTTTTTGTGTCAATGTAGCACATTACTCTTCGAAATTGTTGCATACTACATACTGTTTCACATACTATTTTTTAAACGGTAAGCAGTAACCAGAATATGCTGCACAGAATGCAGTACACTAGTATCCCATTCAGTACAATACATTTCAGTTCTAAACAGACCTGTGACATGTTCTCATGGTTCATATAGCCTATTCATGTACATATTTCTCTAAGCAATGCTCCTCATTTCTTTTTAAACCAGCCACTATAACTTTCAAACTGGTTTGTTCTCTCTGTGTGTGTGTGTGTGTGTGTGTGTGTGTGTGTGTTGTCTCCACAGAGATGTGGTACTGGGTGTTCCTGTGGTGTCTCTTCTCGTCTCTGTTCGTTCACAGCGCTGTTGGTCTGCTCATGTGTGTGATGCTACAGCGTCATAAGCGAGGTCGTCTCATCACACTGGCGCTCATCAGTGTGGGCTTCATGGCCTCTCTCACCGGAGGAGTCATCACCAGTCAGTATACACTCACTTCTGCTTTCCTCATCACTCAATATCTTAAATATACAGTAGCTGAACTGCCCATCCCAGAGGTTTGCTTTATAATTTATGTGGATTGGGCAGAGAGAGAGAGAGAGAGAGAGAGAGAGAGAGAGAGAGAGAGAGAGAGAGAGAGAGAGAGAGAGAGAGAGAGAGAGAGAGAGAGAGAGTGGTTCATATACTGAGAGGCACTTATAAACACACATACATTAACAGTCATGCACAGCAGCTTACATATACATTAACACACACACACACTGTCTATCCCATACAATGCCCTGAAAGCATATTCCTCCCTTGAATTCTTGCTTTAATGGGGAAATACCATGAAAAACAGGAATTTTCATGCAATTTTGACATAAGAGTTTGATGTAGACATGCTCTTCAATGTTATCGACAACGGCGACAATAGAACGACAATACACACTAACTTCCAAACAGCTTCAGGTGATCTAAATTGCAATGAGCGAATTATACACAAATACCAAATAAGTAAATGAGATGCACTCTCATTGTGGAATAAGTAGAGCTGGAGCTGCCACTCTGCTTAAGCAAAACTTGCGTGTCGAGCGTCTTTAAAGGAAACACCCCGGCGTTACATCGTTTATATTGAATGCGTTATAGCTTTATTAAAGTTCAAATAATACGGCAGCAGATCATGTAAATAACTACAAACTCCTAAACAGCCATTTCTCTGTGCGGTCAGCGCTTCTTCTATGAGTTGTGCAAAGTGTCCCGATCTAAGGGGGACAGATTGAAACTGCACCCAGCTGAGGCACACTCTGTCACGGGACGCTCATTCCTCGAGCCCGCACTTAATGCAGCTAGATTATAACATGATGACTCATGACTTATTGAATCATAATATATGTGTCACTGTGCATTTCTTATCCTGAAGAAAATTGGCAATACGCAGCTTTATTAATAAGAGAGAGTAAAGATGGATTAAAGTGAACAGAAAGGAGAGAGAGAGGAAGTCTTCGCCCCATTATACGTTTTTGATTTGTATTTGTTTTGGCTTGTTTTCCAATATAAATATCTAAAACTCCATTAAAACAATGTACATTTACTTTAGCAGCTATACTGCAGAAGACAACAGTGTTATCTGAGAATGTTGAATATAATATTAAAAATATTTTAAAATCCTTTTAAAAAAAGATGCATTCACATGAGAAGCAGCATATCAGATATTTAGACTTGCTTTTAGAGAATAGATCTTGAATATAAGTATATTTAGTCTTTACTGCAATCGCAGAAGTATAACCAAGTGATAAAAATACACATATACAAAAATAAACTTACTGTATTTTTAAGATTCATTCTCTTAAAGCAAGTCTAAATATCTTATATGTTGATTCTCAAATAAACGTATCTTGTTTTAAGGATTTTAGGCCATTTTAAATGGGAAACAAGACAAAAACAATTGATAACAATATGATTTTTTTGCAGTGATTTTTTTAGTGAATTAAACTTCATTAGTATTTTTTACTTTAATTCAGTGAATGTCATTTAGAGGTATTTTTAAAAGATGATTTTGTCCTCTTTATTGTTTGTAAGCACGTATAATACAACCTTTTATTTCGGGTCAAAAGCTGAATAGTTGGTTAAAAGCTAATGATTAATTATTGCAATAATCACCCGAATAGTCGAATAATCTTTCTAATAATCGTTAGATTATTCGATTATCAAAATAATAGTTTGTTGCATCACTAGTAATGACCCTACCCTGAATGACAGGGAAACAATCAAGAGGCACTCCTCCAGGACTGATGGCAAAACGGTCAACGTTGCGCCCCCAGCCCCTCATGGAACTGTCATGGAAAGAATTTGGTCAAAAAGTGTGGAAACCCTTTATATTGGGAAATTCAACCTTTGAAAATATGAAATGTTAAGTCTGAAACATACTCTACACAAGAACATAAACACAGAAATTTCTAGCTTCGCAAGCTTGATTTTGTGCATAGTTCCAAATTATGTCAGACTGCAAAGTTAGTTGCATTCTCCACATTGCCACAAGGGGTGCTATAGTGGATATTAGTATGAATAGTTTCCTCTTTCAAGTGAAATTTTTATTTCAAATCAACCATGGAGCAAAAGTTTGAAGAGAATGACCACGTTTACATGCACATAAGAAACCATTTAATTCCAGGGTTTATTTCCGAAATCGGCATTCTGAAACGTCATGTAAACAAGAATGACGATTTCCTAACGCTGCTGATGGGTTTCAGCGAAATCAGTTTAACACAGCTAGGTTTCTCCTGGAGAACCGGCTTATGGGCCGTGTGAATGCATAAGTGCCATTCATTTGTGCTTGAACAGACTGGATAACAAATGTCATAGGATTGAGCCCAACAACAAGTCAAAACAGCGGAAACAATTCAATAACAATTCTGGGAGTACAGTGTGAAAAGCACATACACTATGCACCCATTTATACACTCCAGTGTAAAATATCAACTGTCCCTCATTTTCCCTTATATGCTCTAGTGCATTGAGGGAATCCTGGAGTTTGACAAAAGAGGGAAGACCCACTATTGCAGCGCAACTCCACTGCAGGTTGCGATTAGAAAGTTAAGGAAACAAACACAGGAACAACTCACTGGAATATCTGGGTATAAAGTGAAAAACCGAGAATAAAATAGAGAAGTGTTCCTTGGATCCCATGTTTGTTATTTACATGAACTTTGCATGGAAATTACATTGCTTTGGAGAAAGCTGCGTACTGACCGAACCGCATGTTTACGTGAGTAAAGAGTATGCCCCTTATACTGTGCATTTTAACGGGAACGCCTCTTTCTCGCCGCTTTCTGGTGTCCATGTAAACATAGACAGGATTACTAAAAAAAGACGTTTAAGTAATATATATATATATCTATATATATATATATATATATATATATATATATATATATATATATATATATGAGCAATGTACATGAATAATGACACATCCAGTTTAATGGCACATACTTTTGAACTCTATATGTATATAACTCCCTAAGTAGGCACCATCTTACACCAGTGCCGGCCCTGGTCTATCTCCACCTTGAGCAATGAGGAGTGCAGTTTAGCATGTTTAAATGGACCGCTCGTTGGCAATGCTTTGGCCAAGCTTTTGCATTCGAGTACTTGTGTAAAGGACGTTTCTGGCCTTAATCCCAAAAAAAGCTACTTCAAAGATATGAGATGAGTTATTGTCTGTTGTCTCAGGTGCAGCAGTGGCAGGTGTATATCGTGTGGCAGGGAGGGACATGGCTCCATTGGAAGCTTTGGTGTTCGGAGTGGGCCAGACAACATTCACTGTCATCATCTCATTCTCACGGATCTTGGCCACACTCTGAATGGACAGGCTCATTGACTGACACACCCAACAGCCAACTTGCCGTCAGAAGAGGCGGGAACAAGATAAAGTGGGCTAGGATGAGGTGAGTGTGGTGAAACCACAGATGTGTGGACCTGCGGTACAAAGAGATAAGCTGTAGGTGTCACTCATGACCAATGGACCTCTTTGAAACCCTGTGGAACTGTTTGGAGAATCTGACGGTCCAAATCGTTGAAGCAAAAACAGCATTAAAGCTATTCAAAAGCCAGTCACAGAAACTCAATGAACGTGCCAATTGCCTCAACGGTGGAAAATTGAGAAGACACTTTGGATGCTTGTTCATTGTCTTCGTTTAACATTTGTTTTATTTTTGCACATGGATTGCAGCAGCTTTAAGTAAACTGCATTGGAGTCGCTCGCATCAGAGCGATACAGCGGAAACTCTCCTATATATCTATCAATCTGTCTGTCTATCTATCAGTCTGTCTTCACTCTTTTCTGTCTGCCTCTCTGTATCTATCCATCTATCTATCTATCTATCTATCTATCTATCTATCTATCTATCTATCTATCTATCTATCTATCTATCTATCTATCTATCTATCTGTAAACCACCCTTTCATTCTTGTCTGTCTGTCTATCACGCTTTCATTATTGTCTGTCTGTCTGTCTATCTGTCTGCAAACCACTCTTTCATTCTTATCTGTCTGTTTATCACTCTATCATTCCTATCTATCTGTTTGTCTGTCTGACTTGTTCACATATCTGTCTGTCTGTCTGTGTATCATTCTTTCATTCAGTATATCGTTCTATCCATATAGATTTGATCATCCTGTCTATCTATCATTTGATCTATCTATCTCTCGCTGGATCTGTTTATCGATCTATCGTTCTGTCTATCTGCGAGCTGGACTGCTTGAAAGATTCCAATTTGTATTATGGATTTTCACTCTGGTCCAACAGCATTACCACATCCAGTTTTCTTTTCTGAAAGAAAATGGCTTCCATTTAGCACTTTGTCTTAAAAGTGAGATTTCTGTTGAACGTCACGCTGGGGTGCAGCTTAACAACAATATGGACCTTAATTCAAGGAGGTTTAGTTGTAATCTGGTCTCTGTAAACCAATATGAACTTATCCACAATGGAATAATGCCTTTTTGAACATGGAAACAATACAATATGGAGTCAATTATGGTATTTAGTCAAATTACAGTTTTAAAACAATACAAAATTAGACTCACTATGGCCTATAACCACTTAGTTTAGCACTATTTTAGTTTGATGCAATCCATTGTTTGGATTATATGCCCTATAAGTGTTCAAGTCTATTATGTTGTCCTTGTAAAAATGTACTTCACAGTAATCCGAGTCTTTATGCATAATCCTATTTTATCCAACTTTACTGTCGCAATACTCTACCTGCTCGTACATGGGGACTTTAAACCTCAGGCCTTAAAAGACGACACAGACACCCTCTGGGAGTTGAGTAAACACTGGTATACATCCTGGACTCCACAGCTTGACAGACTCGTGTTGTCTCTTAATCTGAATAGTGGAACTTGTAATAGAAATACATCAGTATTTAAATAGGATGTATGATGTTATTTTCCCACATGAAAGTTCACACTGATGCCATAATGAAAATGGTCGCTCTGATGTGTGAAACTGCAAATTGCACTGATAATAATTTGCCTTTCATACATTTCCCAGTTCCTGGTGGACTTTACCAAAACAGTATATATACTACAGTACTGTATGGACCAGGAGAGAGTGTTTTGGTGTTAAATTGCTGAATAGTGAAAGTTTTGCTGCCATTGGCGGATGAAGAGTGGGGAATGTGATAACGGTGACAGTGTGTGAACAGTGTGTTTTACGATACCTCACAGCTGCCACTGGCATTATTATTGACAAAACTATTTTTGTTTCTGTTTTCTGCCATAATTGTATTTATTATGTATACTGTCATAATCACCTGCTTAAACATTTGGAAAGATATTTTTTTTTTTTTAGCATTTTGAAGTCTGCATAAAATGCATATCAAAGGTATTTTTTAAGGCAGTATAATGCATTCATAATTATTTTACAATAACTTTTTTAAAACCACACTTACATGTAAAATTATATTTTGTAATTATTATATAATGTAATATCCTTAAAGTGCATTTAAACACATGGTGATCAACACCAGGATTCAAACTCACCAAAAGTGTTATAGTGCATTCATTTTAAAGGTGTAACCAGGAGTAGGTAATTGTTATAGTGTTTTATATTATTTATGAAACTTACATCAGATTGTAATGTATATTATAAGGTATTATGTAATACTTTATGATGCATTAAAAACCTTTAAAATGCAATAAATATACATATGTCATAGATCGTATTACCATCTTTTAAACAAACTATCAAACTCTGTGATGAAAACAAACAGAGAACCATCTACATTCAATTTGCTGCCTATTTGATTTTGAAGTTTTACTACGTGAAGCATTACATGCCATTTTCCATAGCATGTGAGCCATCTCTAAAACTCAAAACAGGCATTTAAATATCTCGTCTTTCAAAATCTATCTCTGCAGTCTGATGCCAAATCTGAACCCGTTTAGGTCGGAATTATTAATTATTACAAAACGCATATTCCACGTGTAAACTGTATGTTTATTAACTGTTCATAACATGTGTTGCTACTGTGTCAAAGCAAATGACGTGTCGTTCAGTTCAATCACTGTATTGTTTGAAATTAGCGACGTCTCCATTCACTGATATGCACAGAACCATTGCTCAATTCTATAGTCCAATACATTAATGTTTATTTAAGCCAAAGTTTTCCTTAAATCTTCAGCTTTAGTACTTTTTTAAGTGGATATCATTTTTTAATCAATATTTGTTAATACTTTTATATTGTGTGTTTTTGCTTGTCAAACCTCTTAGCACTAACTAATGAACCAATTTTAAGGCCTGAAAAAGTGTAAGGCTGTTTTTCCTTTTTTTGATACTGTGAAAGATTGTATGTGATGATTTGAAGGTTCTGATGAGGGCATTGGTTGTAATTGCTGTTTATTCCCATTTATTTCCAATGCTATGCAAATAGTAGTTCACTTTAAGTACCAGGCCAACACTGAAGGGGGCGCCAGAGTGCTGTGAATGAGTGTTCAAAGGCAGAATAAATAAATGATTGTAGCTCTGCAGAATTGTACAGAGGTTGAAAATAGAGTCACTTTGAAATAAGAAGTACTGTCCTGTTGTTTATTCATATTTACATTTTTTAAGTGTCTCATTATGTAATTAAGTGCTATAGGGGTGTTGTCCAGGACTGTTTTGATTGGGGTAATATTAAGATTAGGATACTGCCATACAACTCCTACTACATTTGCCAAAACATGCAACCGAACAGAGAACGTTCAAACAACTAAAGGCTAAAGTTTAAGAACAAATGTTGTTAACATATGTCAATTAAACATATTTACAACATTACTAGCATACTAGGGAACACCCTTAAAATGTTATTAGTATAATTTTTTTTTATTGAAAGTTATTATTCTAGAAATGTTTCACATTTTCAGGAATGCTATGCTAACATTTATATAATCTTCTACTGATGTTAAGAATACTGGATATTGACATGTTCACACAACCACAATGTAACATTTGGAAAATGTTTTAAGAACTTGTTAAATCATTTGTTAGCTGTTCGTTAATCATTTTTAACATGACAGATTATTTGATTAGACTTCCAAATGTGAAGGCATTTTTACACAAACTTGGATTATTATTTCTGGGATGAAAACTGGATGACACACTGAATTAAAAATGCAACTTAATGAGGTCATGTGATGACAATTTTTGAAACATTTATCGTTACACATTACACTTTTTCACATACTACATATGGTAAAATAGTATGCAGTGTACAGTATATACTGTGCATTCAGAAGTATGCTTGCCATTCTACACATAACCATTTTTATATTTTTTATTGCAATGTTTTGGCAAAATGTGTTGCATTTCTGTATGTCGGTTGATTCCATTTTAATTGGATTTCCCTTCAAATGTTTATTACTTGTTGATCAGCTGTTTTTTTTAAAAAGAAGAGAGAATTAAGAAAATGAGAAATGTAATTTTTAAACTCATGCCATATTTTAACATATCATGTGTGTTTAACACAATAAGCTGCATTTGAATGACATATTTCTGAAAAAGAGCCCAAAACTTTAGGTTTATTGTCATGTCATGAGTATGATAACCTTGTGTTTGTGTTCATGAGTGAAGCTGTAGATACATGTAAGATCTGTGTTTAAGTGTTTGTGTAGTTGTCTGCATGTATGTAAATTTGAGTGCATATGAACACACATTTACTGATTTGACTGTCATCATATTTCAGTTGGAGTGCTTTATCTTTCAAAGACAGTTCATTGGTTTTGATTGTTTGGCTTCTTTGGTAAGTTTGATTGAGATCAGCTTGAATAAAAGTACAGAGTTATTTTGAAATTGTTTTGAAATATTTCTTTAATTCATACTTTTATTAAAGCTGCCTTTAAGATTGTATGTATAAAGTATCTTTTTTTAAACATTCCTTTATCTTTTTTGTTCAGCCCAAGGTGGTTTGTTGATACCAGCTGGTTCCCATCTAACACTTTTTGGTTAACAGAATGTTCTGAATGTTCTGTTAATTTTTTGGACATATTAACGCTCTCTTATTATTATTATACTTTTTTTGTTCTAAATAGTATGTTTCCTGTAAGTTTGGAGAACATTCTCGTAACGTTCTCCTTATGTTTTCCTAACCTCTATTTTCCGATATCCTTTCTGCAACCCTGCAGTACATCAATAATAAATCTAAACTTCTTAATCGTTTTCTGATCCATTGTTTAATTAATCATTCAATTAAATTAATTAAACACATCATCAACCCTGCAATGTTCTGGGAAGGTTATTTCAAGGTTATAAAAATAACCATTAGATTACATTCTTTATAAGTTCTTTTTACTGTAGGTTATCACACAAAAACCTCCCTGCAACATTCCCAGAACGTTAGTTTTTAGTTTATAAAAAAATAGAACCTAAAGAATGTTCTAGAATGTTTAGAATTGGTTCCCAAAACAACAACCAAATGGGAAACATTCTGTGTTAGCTGGGTTTAAGCTGGTTTCTCTGCTATCAAGTGCCCTTATCCCCTCTAGGACCATCAATCCAGACCAGCTTGTCCAGCAAACCACCTTAGACTGGTTGAAACTGTTTTATTTCTGTTTTGTTTTGTTTTTTTAAACTGGGAAGAAATCGAAAGCTTTGCTTTGTGTTGATTGCACAGTTTTGAGGAACATCAAACCAGTTTAGCAGCTGGACTGAAGTGGCCCAAATTCAGAGCTGCTGATTGGTCAATTCTAATCTGTAAGACATATAGGTCTGAGAAAACGGACTTATTTTGAATTTAAGACGTGCCATGAATGAACACTGTGTTTGGAATTGTGGTAGGATTGATGAGCGACGTAATATGAGGTGATAACATTTAAAGCCTTGGCAGACGCGACACACATTTGAGGTGGAGAATATTGCAGTATATTATGCCGACACAATCCCGACAGACATTCTCTCAGCCTACTTGGAC
Source organism: Xyrauchen texanus (assembly GCF_025860055.1). Taxonomy (NCBI): domain Eukaryota; kingdom Metazoa; phylum Chordata; class Actinopteri; order Cypriniformes; family Catostomidae; genus Xyrauchen; species Xyrauchen texanus. The sequence continues at coordinate 11,141,155 of NC_068285.1, read as the reverse complement.
TGTTTCCTGTGTTAACATACAACAATTCAACAAAGCATAACCTCCCTGATCTGTTTCTTTTAAGAAACCTAGTCAAAGAAGTTTGGTCTGTCACTTATTTAGGACTATGTATCCCAGTGATTGCATGCAAAAATGCACGTCCTCTTGGATTTGACAATTCTTCTTTTATGCCACTCAGCAGGAAGTGACATTTTGTAAATAATGTACTATAAGTTCTTTTTTAATTTTGTAACAGCAGTGCTGTCTAGCACCTCTATTTATGTACAAATAATCCTCTGTATAACACTCTGCAGTCCATTGGAATAAAAATGTTTTGCTATAAAGGTATTCTTGTGTCATGACTTACTAAATTGAAAAACTACTTATGAGACATTATTTCAAGAGTGAATGGTACATTTAGCTGAACCAGTTAATCTTTTTTTTAAATCAAGCAACAAGCAATGCAGTGATTTAACATGGTTAAAGGGTTGTTGTTAGGCAAAATGTGAAGCCCAACAGTGTTTAAAATAATTATTATATTTGCACTAACAAAAAATTAACAATTCAAAGTCTATATTCTTAGACACAATTTTAAAATTGGAGTGGTGGTGGCGTAGTGGGCTAAGGCACATAACTGGTAAGCATAAGGTTGCTGGTTCGATCCCCACAGCCACCACCATTGTGTCCTTGAGCAAGGCCAGAGGCGGCGGCAGCCGATTTTGCCGGGGCTTCAGCCCCGAATGTTTTGAGTGTAGCCCCGAATGTATTTTGAAAAGTTGACTGACAAATATGAAACCGGACAATAGCCTATGTAAACCCCCGAAATCATAAGTTGCCTTATTTCATTGTGCTTTGGCTTTGCACATACTGCATACAGCCTATACAAATAGACATAGGCATAATCTAGCCTATAGAATAAGTTCCTTTGCTGTCGGTAGCCTATGGGCGACTCCGTTAATTCCTCTCTGTTGAATATGCAGCAGGTAGGGGAGGAGCTTGCACAGTCGTTGACATCAACTAACGTTACTTAGTGGCGAGTTAACAGCAGTTAGCAGGAAAGACAGCAAAAATGAAGCAAATGAGGCTTTGGGGATTTTTCAGAAAGAAGTCAGTGGGTAAGATTCACATTTGTTTTTGTCCTTAAAGTCTGAAGATCATCATCTAGCTGGCTTTCATCCACAGTAGGCTAAACATCAAAAGGTCCACTACCGACTGCCAATATATGTTGTAGCCTCTAACCTCCTCACATAAATTGGTGCAACTTGGTAGCTCCTTGTTAGCACACTTGCCTCTCACGCCGGAGTCCGCTGTTTGAGTTCCGGTCGGAGTGTACTTTTCTTGTTTATCAGGTGTTGTTTTCGCTAAGGATAACCAATAAGCATTAGCATAAAATGTATGTGTGACTTGTTTTGTGATATTAGTTTGTAGTAAATATACACCTTGATTTGATTAAATGGTTTTGTAGAGAGTAGCAAAGATGAGCAACAGACTGAGGAGCAGCAGCAGCTGTGCCAGAATCAGGCATGGAAACTGCTAACAATTAATCAGTCACTTTACTTTAAAGTTAAAAGTGAAACATTGTTTATCCCAATGCCATTGTTTATCCCAATCCCTAATGATCCTAATGAAAGGATTTTGACAGATGAATTATTCTCGTAGAGATGATGAGAATTATATACAGTTCAATGCCATAGTGTGTCAATGAACTTAGACTAAAGTCATTCATGTATTGCTTTAACTTAGGATCTTATACATCATTTTGACTATTTATGTCAAAAAATATAAATTATTTATATTCAATATTTTTTTTACCTCACTTTACTCACTATAATATAACTCTTTTGTGATGACTTTATGGTAATGTACATGAAAATTCAAGAATCATGATAGATCTTAGGGCAATCCCACTGATCTGCTCTTCCCAATACATTTTCTTCAGTGGTATTGGTCTACAATTTGACATATGTAGCACTTGATGAATTAGTTGTTTGAAGATGATTTGCAATGCGTTATGTGCTGTATCTGTTCATTTGCATCACAGATGATTCAGCGAGGAGAGAGGATGAGTTAGTCGAGGATAGTACTAGAGTGGAAGATTTAGGAATTGTAGAAACAGGCCCAGCAAGAGCAAAACTCAAAGAATACCCTCTCACTAGCTTTGGACTACAGAGAAGTGGTTGCTAGTGTGAAAATAAAATGGTCTGGGCTAAGCCCCGGATGTCCTTCAATGCTGGAAACACCTCTGAGCAAGGCACTTAACTCCAGGTTGCTCCGGGGGGACTGTCCCTGTAATCGCAATAGTCGCTTTGGATAAAGCGTTTGCCAAATGCATAAATGTAAATGTAAAAGGATATATACAGTAAATCTCTTCTCTGACTGATGATGAATTTGCCATGTTTTTTACTGACAAGTTAGTGAGCATCAGCAGCCAGTTCTCTACACCTAACACCCACACATACTCTCTTCCAACATCCCATCCTCTGTTTTCCTCTTTCTCTCCTCTCTCTGAGACTGAGGACTCCAAAGTGCTTCTTTCTAACCGTCCTACCACCTGTCCACTTGACCCTATCTCCTCACATCTTCTCCAAGCTGGCTATGCATCGATCATACCTGAACTCACACACATTATCAACACATCTCTCACAACTGGAAACTTTCCCAATACATTCAAGCAGGCTTGAGTAACCCCAATGCTTAAAAAACCAACACATAACCCCAAAATAGTTGACAACTACAGACCGGTACACTTTACTCTCTCCTACCCTTCCTGTCTAAAACTCTTGAGAGGGTCTTATTCAACCAGTTGTCTGCTTTTCTCTCACAGAACAACCTACTCGACAGACATCAGTCTGGCTTCAAAAAAGGACACTGAACAAAGACTGCCCTCTTGTCAGTAGCTGAAACCCTGCGACTGGCGAGAGCTAACTCCAAATCATCCATCCTCATCCTCCTTGACATGTCTGCTGCCTTTGACCCAGTGAATCACAAGATCCTCATGTCCACCCTCTCTGACCTGGGCATCACAGGAACTGCGTTTGGATGTTTTGAGTCATATCTCCCTGGCAGATCATTCAAGGTTCCTGGAGAGGTCACATCAGGTAACCACTGGGGTTCCTCAAGGATTGTGCTTGGACCCCTCCGCTTCTCGATGTACACAACATCACTCGGACCGGCCATTGAGGCACATGGCTTTTCCTACCACTGCTATGCAGATGATACACAGCTCTACCTGTTGTTCCAGCCTGACGACCCTACTGTCTCAGCTTGTATCTCTGCCTGCCTCTAGGACATTTCGGCCTGGATGAAGGAACGACACCTTCAGCTCAACCTTGCCAAGACAGAACTCCTTGTGATCCCAGCCAACCCATCTGTTGACCACAACCTCACTATTCATCTTGGTTCAACTATACTAACACCATCCAGAACAGCCCAGAACCTGGGAGTGGTGGTAGATGACCAGCTTATTTTCACTGCACACATCTCATCAACCACCTGATCTTGCAGATTCACACTTTACAACATTTGGAAAATCAGACCTTTCCTATCTGAATATGCTACACAGCTCCTGGTCCAAGCCTGGTCATTTCAAGACTGGACTATTGCAATGCTCCATTGTCTGGCCTTCCAGCTAACACAATGAAGCCACTACAGATGATCCAGAATGCAGCAGCACGTCTGGTCTTCAATCAGCAAAAATGGACTCATGTACCCTACTCTTAATTTCACTCCACTGACTACCTGTAGCTGCCCAAATCAAATTTAAGGCTTTGACTCTGGCTTTCAGGACAGCCATTGGAACTTCCTCAGGTCTATGCTCCAACTCGCTCTCTTTCGGTCTGTGAATGAGTGATGCCTGGTGGTCCCATCACAAAGAGGCACAAAGTCTATTTAATGATGGTTCACTTTCTCTGCTCCTCTGCTCTGTGGTGGAATGAACTTACAACCTCCACACAATCTGCTGTTACCTTCTCAACATTCAAGAACCAGCTGAAAACACATCTGTTTGGCGAGCACTTAACCAACCCACCCTAATTGCACTTTCTACTGCACTTAACCTACAGATAAAAAAAAAATGATTGTCTGTTTCTTTCTTCTATGCTAGCATCTTTACTACTCCAGCCATTGAGAACTTGGCAGTCTTATACTGCAGATGTTAATGGAAGTTAATGAGCCAGTCCATAAACATTAAAATACACATCGTTTGAAAATGATTGCCACAAGATGTAAACATTATACATGTTTACATTATAAACATTTACATTAAACTTCTTTATTATGAAAAAAAGTATAAAAAAAACCCCCTGTAATCCAGATATTGGATATAACTTAATACAAGAAAAGGTTAGTAAGCGATTGTAACACTAAAATCATGTTAACTTGTATAATGTTTCTGTCTTGTGGCTCTACTTTTGAAACAGTGTGTATTTTGATGTTTATGGACTGGCCCCATTTATTTCCATTATAAGTGCCTTGCTGTAACATTATTCCACATATGCTGTTGATTGAGCTTAACTTGTATTGAACCTGGAATATTCCTTTAATATTATGAAATCACAATAAACAATTCTTCCGTCAAGTAATTTAGTTTATTAGCCTATATTGGTTGTTTTTGGTAAGTAAAGTTATTTTCAACCTTTCTTTTAGCAGTTTATCATAAAGTGTCTCTTTTTCTGATCTGACTCACTGATGTATAATCTCTCTTTCAATTCAATGTCTGGACACAGTCTGTCTTCTATTGGGTATTGACTGATGTTCTATCCATTTGGCTGCTTTTTGCTGAAGTGCAAGGTTGAATTGTACTATGTCTTGAATTGTATAACCACTTGAAAATCACTATTGAGGTCAGACTGACTGTTTCTTTTTATAATCCATCAGTTACAGAAATATATTAGTATATAAGTTCTTTGCTGCATGGTTCATTTAGTCTTTACTGAGACTGTCAACTCCTTCCATTGCCGTCTTTCTGCATTGTTCCCTCACTCAGACACACTGGAGTGGACGTGCTGAATCAGTGCACCCGTACCACCTGCCCCTGAGGGAGCCACCCTCCTGGAGCCATTTAGAGGGGTCAACAGACTATTTTTGGAGCCACTGTTTTAATAAGAGCACTAAATATAGAAGAAATCATTTAAAACTGGCAAGACAACTGATGTGTGATGCCTGCCCAGGCTTACTGGAAGTGAGGTTGTGCACACAGCCTGTCTCTGGCTCTGATCCAAAGCCTAGTGAGCTGCCTTGGTGTCTGCTGTCTACATAGGCAGATAATTTTTTCTTAAGCCCCTGCTGAAAAATAATAAAACATCTTAAAGCAGCCTAAGATGGTTTACTGGTCTTAGCTTGGCCTAGCATGCTGGTCTGTTTTGTTGGTTTTAGAGGGATTCTGGGGACTTTTCAGACTGGGAGACACGATTAAGACTTATTGTTCAACCAAAATCCCAATAATAATTGGTGCATAATATAGGACTTTTAAGTATAAACAAGCCCAAAACACACTGGGGGCTCCTCCTCCTGATTTTGAAATGAAGAAATTATGGAAAAACTATCAGTGACTATCGACATAGATTTTTGCAGATAACTGATAGTTCTTAAAAGCAAATATCAGCACTGATTAATTGGTAAAACCGGTATATCGGTCTACCTCTATTTAAGACCAGCTTGGCCAGGCTGGGAGACCAGCTAAACAAATTTAAAGCAGATAAGACCTGCAAATCAGCTTACCTAAATTAAATGGAACCTCATAAGTGACTGATTTGGTATGCTCCAAATAAGCAGAGTCACTAAAATAGCACTTTACATGCTAACAACATAATAGACTCGACAAAATTGACTTCTATAGACTTTGATGTTAGCATGCTGCTAAAATAACGATGTGACACTCGAATTAGCATAAACATACATAGCACACTCATACATTGATTAAAATAGTTCAGTTAATTTAGATAAAACTATTTAATTGTATTCATCATTGCAACCATAATTTGAGGTAACATGTAAAGTTTGGTGATGGCGCCACCTACGGGTCAAGAATTATTGGTCCAGATCATGCTTTATATATAGCTATATTTTGCTTAATCAAAATTTCTCTCACTTCGTTCATCATCTTAGATTTTTCTACTGAGCTTGGTTTTCCACACTAAACTGTTTTTATTTTGCTACATTTATGATATCTCATCCACAATGGAACAATGTTTTCCTCCTCTGAAAACAGAGAATTTCGAAAACACTCTCCATATCTGGATATTTTGCAAAACAATGATGTTAGGAAACAGAAAACGTCTAAGGACGTCACTAATCCACTTTCATTCGAATACTCTGTTTTCAGTTTCTTAAAGACATTGTTTTCCAAAGTATGTGCTTATGGAGATCATTTTAAAAATAGAAATTATGTTCCCTTGTACAAACCAGTATGGAAACCACATAGAAAATGCTAATGAAAAAAAAAAAAAAGAGTGATTTTTAAATTCGATTTCACTGTTCTACTTTCCATCTCAGATGAGACCGAGCCCAGAGAAGTCATTGGGGCTTCTTGACAGTGTTGATGTATGGCTTCTGCTTTGCATAGAAAAGCTTTAAATTGCATCAGTAAATGGTGTTTATTGACAAAGGAAGTATTCCCGAGCCCAAGTCATGATATCCATTACAGACGAATGTCAGTTTTTAAGACTGAGGTGTGAGGGATCGGAGATCACATGCATTCAGAAGTGGTTTTCCAGCAGGACAATGCCAAACCACCTACTGCCCAGATTCCAAGTGCATGGCTGCGTAAGCAGAGAGTGTGGGTGCTAGATTGGCCCGCCTGCAGTCCTGATCTATCTCCAATTGAGAATGTGTGAAACGTTATGAAGCGCAAAATACGGCAATGAAGTACAGGTGCGCAGCTGAAGACCTGCATAATGGATGAATGGAGGGAAATTCTGCTTGCTAAACTTAAAAAAAAAAAAAAATTATCTTTAGTGTCCAAATGCTTAATAAGAATTAGAAGAACTGGTGACGTTACACAGTGGTAAACACTACTGTCCCAACTTTTTTTTCCAGTGTGTTGCAATCATCTGATTTAAAATGAGTTTATATATATATATATATATATATATATATATATATATATATATATAAAAAAATTATAAATACATTCACAAGGCAAAACATCAAATAATGTGTTGTGGTAGTGCTTTCAATACATCACAGGGTGAGTAGAATTTACAAGGGACTCCTTTTTGTTTTTACTAGCATTTTCCATACTGTCTCAAATATTTTGGAATTGGCATTGTAGATGAGAGGAATAATTGTAGTAAAAATCAATGCGTTTTCAAAGACAAATGTATTCATGGACTTATGGTACATGCACATTATGTTGGAGTTACAGTAATTGTGATTCCATTTGTGTAAAAACCATTCATGTCTTGTAGAACACGTAATTACAAGTTGGAAAAGATAATTTGAGCATTATGACGTCATTAAACCAACCAAAGTGTCAGCGGCCTCGGCCTCAACAGTTAAAGCTGGTTCACACACACACACACACACACACACACACACACACACACACACACACACACACACACACACACACACACCAACCTATGTGGCGGTGACGTCACCACGACGCTTGTGCCAGGCTATGTGCACGTTAAGGCCACGTGAAGTGTCGAACGCCTGCTGGCAGCAGGTCACGGGACAGATCCAACAGGTGACAAGGGTCGACTGACTGAGATGACTGGCTGATGCACCGCCTGTGCCCCCTACTGTGCCAACTTGCTGTGCTTTAGCCACCCGGCGCAAACACACACATACACACACGTTGTGTTCCCATGTTTTGTGGAATTTCCATAGACATGATGTTTTTATACTGTACAAACTATACAGTCAAGCCATAAATATTGGGACATCGACACAATTCTAATCTTTTTGGCTCTACACACCACCACAATGGATTTGAAATGAAACGAACAAGATGTGCTTTAACTGCAGACTTTCAGCTTTAATTTGAGGGTATTTACATCCGAATCAGGTGAACGGTGTAGGAATTACAACAGTTTGTATATATGCCTCCCACTTTTTAAGGGACCAAAAGTAATGGGACAATTGGCTGCTCAGCTGTTCCATGGCCAGGTGTGTGTTATTCCCTCATTCTCCCATTTACAAGGAGCAGATTAAAGGTCCAGAGTTCATTTCAAGTGTGCTATTTGCATTTGGAATCTGTTGCTGTCAACTCTCAATATGAGATTCAAAAGAGCTATCACTATCAGTGAAGCAAGCCATCATTAGGCTGAAAAATCAAAACAAACCCATCAGAGAGATGGCAAAAACATTAGGTGTGGCCAAATCAACTGTTTGGAACATTCTTAAAAAGAAAGAACACACCGGTGAGCTCAGCAACACCAAAAGACCCGGAAGACCACAGAAAACAACTGTGGTGGATGACTGAAGAATTCTTTCCCTGGTGAAGAAAACACCCTTCACAACAGTTGGCCAGGTCAAGAACACTCTCCAGGAGGAAGGTGTATGTGTGTCAAAGTCAACAATCAAGAGAAGACTTCACCAGAGTGAATACAGAGGGTTCACCACAAGATGTAAACCATTGGTGAGCCTCAAAAACAGGAAGGCCAGATTAGAGTTTGCCAAACAACATCTAAAAAAGCCTTCACAGTTCTGGAACAACATTCTATGGACAGATGAGACAAAGATCAACTTGTAACAGAGTGATGGGAAGAGAAGAGTATGGAGAAGGAAAGGAACTGCTCATGATCCCTGTGAAGCATGGTGGTGGTAGTGTCATGGCGTGGGCATGTATGGCTGCCAATGGAACTGGTTCTCTTGTATTTATTGATGATGTGACTGCTGACAAAAGCAGCAGGATGAATTCTGAAGTGTTTCAGGCAATATTATCTGCTCATATTCAGCCAAATGCTTCAAAACTCATTGGACGGCGCTTCACAGTACAGATGGACAATGACCCGAAGCATACTGCGAAAGCAACCAAAGAGTTTTTTAAGGGAAAGAAGTGGAATGTTATGCAATGGCCAAGTCAATCACCTGACCTGAATCCGATTGAGCATGCATTTCACTTGCTGAAGACAAAACTGAAGGGAAAAATGCCCCAAGAACAAGCAGGAACTGAAGACAGTTGCAGTAGAGGCCTGGCAGAGCATCACCAGGGATGAAACCCAGCGTCTGGTGATGTCTATGCGTTCCAGACTTCAGGCTGTAATTGACTGCAAAGGATTTGCAACCAAGTATTAAAAAGTGAAAGTTTGATTTATGATTGTTAATCTGTCCCATAACATTTGGTCCCTTAAAAAGTGGGAGGCACATATACAAACTGTTGTAATTCCTACACCGTTCACCTGATTTGGCTGTAAATACCCTCAAATTAAAGCTGAAAGTTTGCAGTTAAAGAACATCTTGTTCATTTCATTTCAAATTCATTGTGGTGGTGTATAGAGCCAAAAAGATTATGATTGTGTCGATGTCCCAATATTTATGGACCTGACTTCTATCCCCTAAACCAAACCCTCACAGAAAACTTTCTGCATTTTTCCATTTTCTAAAAACATCATTTAGTATGATTCATAAGCCGTTTTCCTCATGGGCACTGACAAAATGTTTTGGGTTTTACTATCCTTATGTGGACATTTGGTCCCCACAAAGTGATAAATACACACTCTCTCTCTCTCTCTCTCTCTCTCTCTACACACACACACACACACACACACACACACACACACACACACACGAGCACTTTCTTTGTTCTTAACAATTTTACAAGTACATATAGAGATGAATTAATGTTGTGCCTATATAATTTGCTATAACCAATAACAGCCACACATGGATTTATTTTGGCATTATAAGTATTGCCATTGAAATGAAAACTGTCCAAGGACTTAAAACACTTGGAGAACAGTCTCTTTAGAAGTTGTCATCTTGTAATTACAGTAATTCTGTCACAACTTGAACGGCGTATTATCATCTCTATGAAAGGTATAAGTGATGCTATCTTTGATTTTGGCTAAACTTATCTTTAAGAATAGCCTTCGTGGTGGAGGTGCACCTACAGTACGATGACTTAAAATTCTTACTAGGTAAGCAGCACACTATATTTTGGAACAGATCCTCTGACCAACAAATCTTTATTAAGTGAACTGATGTAGCTGAAACATTTATCATTTTCAGACAGATTCAAAAAGTCAAACATAAAACAAATGTCAACTAAATGCCCAACAACTGGGTTATTTTGTCTAAACCAGCCAAGTCACTCTCAGGCACTATTTTGGCCACGTGAGCACATCAAAGCACCCCAAAAATGAAAATACACAAAAAATGTCCCAGGGTAAAGTATCTTGTGTTATAGCCTCTACCCCGTTTGGATGCTCAGACCTCGTAAGACCTTTTAAGTGAGCACAATACTCATTACTTTAACAGCAGAGCTACGGAAGTGCAACAAGATGGTACAATAGAGTCACACCAGAGGAATTTAATCAGCTAGTCTGGGAGTCAAAGTTCCCTGCTGGTTATCGCTCTGTTTTGTTATTGGGTTATTTCATTCCAGGATATTGTTGTACATTGTGCTGTGCGGCTCTGCTGCATTCCAAATGCCTTTTGAATAAAGCATGTATTTTTTACTTGTTCAAGATTGGTTGGATGTAGACAGATAAGACGGAAGAGTGTTTCTAAGCAACATGCATGAAAAATGATACAGGAAGTGTTTCATAAGAGTTCTGCATGTAAGCTAAGGTGATATTTTTTTATTGCACAGAGATTGCTTTTTTTGTATCTCAGGATACTTGATGGAGATTTCAGTTGTTGCATTGAAGTATAAACTTTGTGTTATATTTTTCTTTTAAATTTAAAAACGATTGACATACATTAAGAGAAGCTATAGAATTACTGTGGAAAGCATAGCTCAGATTAAGACATTTTTCATAGGTCTTCTTGAGGTTTCTGAGCACAGTTTGAGACATTGTTGAGATCTCTTCCCTGGAAAAGATCAGCATTGAATTAACATCTGCTAAACATCTTACAAAGATCAGATTTACAAACAATCTAAGTCATAGACGTCTTAAAGACATCTGCTGAATGTCTTATTGACATTCGAGACATACTTATTGACAAACAGTACTGTGAATTTATTTTAGGCACTTGTGAAAAATGTTGTATAGTGACATACAAAGTCCAGTAAACATAAAAAAAAGCTACATCAATTTTTGGTGCGATCACTTTTGCCTTCAAAACAGCACCAATTCTCCTAGGTCAACTGGACACAGTTTTTCTTGGTTGTTGGCAGATAGGATGTTCCAAGCTTCTTGGAGAATTCACCACAGTTCTTCTATCTATTTAGGCTGTCTCAACTGCTTTGGTCTCTTCATGTAATCCCAGACTGACTCTGTGTTCAGTGGGGGCTATGCTATCTGTTACAAGTTTGAAGTTTTATTGGTCACATGCATAACCATACACAGTACGACATGAAGTGAAATTCTTGGTACAACGGTTTTCTCCCCACAGTTTACGATAAATATATATACGCAGAGTTTAATATTGCTTCAAGTGTGTGGTGTTGAATGGTGAACCTAGTCCTGGTGTTGTCCTTGGTTTAAGACACGGATGTCCTGGGGAAAGAAGCTCCTTCTCAATCTCTCTGTTTTGGCCATCAGGGAGCGGAAGCGTTTCCCTGACCGCAAACAAAGAGAGGAGCCCATTATTAGGATGGCAGAGGTCTTGCATGATCTTTCTGGCTTTGGTCCAGCATCGTTTGCTGTAGATAGACTGCAGGTCAGGGAGTTTGATGTGGGTGAGGCGCTCAGCTGATCACACCACTTTTTGTAGAGCCAGTCTCTCTTGTTTTGTGCAGTTTCCAAACCAGGCTGTGATGTTTCCTGTCAGGATGCTCTCAATGGTGCACGTGTAAAAGTTTTTTGGCACCATAGAGGCCAGTTGAAAGTCCTTTAAGCACCTGAGGTGGTAAAAACGCTGACGGGCCTTCTTCACCATGGTGGTAATGTGGCATGTCCAAGACAGATCATGTGAGATGTGTATGCCAAGATAACGGAAACTGTCCACTCTCTCCACTGTGGCCCCGTCGATCATAACGGGGTGTTAGTTCCTCGCCTACTTTGTGCTGAAGTCCACTATCAGCTCCTTTGTCTTGCTGATATTCAAAAAGGAGGTTGTTCTCCTGGCACCAGTCCTCCATGCCTTTGATCCACAGATAGGCCCTCTCGTCGTTATCTGATCAGGCCCACCACAACAGTGTCGTCAGCGAACTTGACAATGGTGGTAGAGTTGGAAGTAGCCACACAGTCATAAGTGTACAATGAGTCCAGCAGCTTGTGGCCTGTCAGTCAGAAGTTGGAGATCCATTGACACAGAGATGGGCTAAATCCTAGGTCCTCCAACTCGGTGGTGAGTTTAAGGGAATTATAGTATTAAAAGCTGAACTGTAATCAACAAACAGCATTTTAACATAATTTCCCTTCCTCTTGTCCAGATTATCTAGGACTGTGTGGAGGAGATGTGTGATGGCTTCGTCCATTGAGCGATTTGGACCTAAAGGGAACTGTAAGGGATCCAGGGTGTCAGGTAGTGAGGAGGTGATGAAGTCTCTGACCAGTCTTTGGAAGCACTTCATCACAATTGAGGTCAGTGCAACAGGACGATAATCATTATGGCAGGAAGGTTGGGGTTTATTCGGAACAGAAACAATGATGGACTGTTTAAAGCAGGCTGGAATTACTGACTGTTCCAGAGAGAGGTTGAATATCTCTGTGAACACCGGTGCTAGCTGATCAGCGCAGGCTCTGAGGACCTGAACTGAGATTCCATCAGGTCCTGATATTCACTCTCTGGAAATTCTTTCTCACGTTGAACTCTGTGATGGTGAACGCATTTTCAGCGTTCACTACTGTTGCAGAGCTACCTGTTCTTCTATTCTATTTGCAAAAGGAATGTTTGGGAGTTTAAAATGTGCATTACCTATTGACACACTACAGCTAAAGATATAAATAACCATCTTAAGACAAATGTTTTTGTGAAACATCTTATGTGTCTAAGACTTTTGCACAGTACTGTAAGTCTTATAGACATATTGCAGATGAACAAACAACGTAATGAGTACGCCTTCCAGATGTAAACACGCACATCAAATAGATGTCTGGGTGAAGTCCGTGTTCTATCAGGGTTCTGAAATTCTAGGAGATATGTGAGACTACTGGTGTCTTTTTTTATAGAAGAAAAATCTGATGAGCAGGAGACTCAAGCAAAATCACCATTAATCTAATTTCTTCAAGGTAAAACAATCAAGATATTAAAAAAATATATATTTTGAGATTTTTTTTTTCCCTACAGTATATGACCCCATTTCTGTTTTTTGTTGTTGGTCTTTTTTGTGCTTAAATGAAGTTAACTCGGAGTTCATTTGTCACACAAATTATCAATCAGTGACTACAGCATATCCTGTTTTGTCCCCGTAGTCCGTTGTCTAATTCCTGTCTATTTGGCAGAAATGCCAGTCCGTCATAATTGTGTATGTGTTTGACCTGGAAATGTTGGGAACAGCAGGAAATATCTGTAACGTGATCCACTTAAGAAAAGACAGTTTCCTTCAACCCCTCTGGAATTTCAAGAATTGAACAGTGGGTCAGAAAAACAGATTTTTTTTATCAAGGAGCAACAGTAAAATGAATGATTTTATATCAAAACAAAAACAAGACATGACTCTCTCTGGACAGCTTCTGTGTGCTGAACCAGTATATTCTGGAGATATTCACAGGACATGCTTTACTTTGACCAGTTTAAACCAGTTCACTTTATCCATTTGTTAGTGTCATTAAAAGAACTCAATTAAAATATAACATCTGAAAATTAGAGAATTAGAAACAGCAAGCTATTTTTGTTGTTTGCTCAGAACAAATATATTACCTTATGCCATATGCAGTGTCTGTTGCATTGTTTAAGAAAGGTAAACCATACATGAAACAAGGTGAAAGACATGCCATGTACTGTAGAGCAAATAACTGACTTGTTGTTTCAAAGGAGGAAAATATGCACATAATATTGGGAATGTGACTACTGTTTTCTATCATAATATGTTGTAGCCTAATAATTGCTAATATTTCCAAATCAATTGTATTCATTCTAAACTCTGCTGTGTTTAGCAGGTGATGCAATATAGTATGCGGGGGGTGGGGGGGTTGGGGGGAGGGGGTGGTTCACCAAACTAGATTGTGCCTTAAAACCTTAAAACCTAGGGCCCCCCTGGTACTCAAGGGTCCCTGGGCACTGGCCCCATTGGCGCCGTTGGTAATCCGTCCCTGATAGGATGTATATATATGTATATACAGTATATAGAAAATTTACAAATTCTGAATTTTCATATGCATAATCATGTTCAATAAATAGAATCATAATCAATAAATTGATGGTTTTCTAAAGAACTACAGAGTAAAAAGTTAATAAAAAGAGAACAGACTTGCATTCTTATGAAAACCAGTCTTTTCAAGCTACCTTGAGGAATGAACTCTGAAAGACAGGAGGACACAGATTGCACATATTGCGAGCTTTGAGATGTGCTGCGATCTTCCTGTTGCACAATTAACCGTCACAGCACATTTGAATCCAGTGAGACAACTACTGGCATTTTCCCACCAGTGACAGCCTTAATATCATCACACCAGTGAAGTTTTGACTAACGACACGTTATTACTTGTCGTTATTTTGCAAATTTTGACGGATATAACGACTCCGTCAGACTTTCGCGAGCTTACGGCGGGAAACACTTGAGTGAAAACACAATGATAAATGTCTTTTGTCTGCCACCGTAGTACCGGGTTCTTGCCCACAAGTCACCATCCGATGCAACCTTGATATTCGGTCTGATCAATAACACATCTGGGTAAATTTATGCAGTCTCATTACTTGCATTCTTGAGGATTGGAATCAAACTTCGTCAGTAGTTGATGACGTCGAGCGAGTCCACGAGAACGTAGGAACACAAAAGAATGTGCATTAAGAAACTGCCATTATTACTTCTGTAGCCCGCCAAGCAGCGGTGAGGAGTGACATGGCAAGGAGAGAGCAGGTCAATCAAGACCAGAGAGTCAATCAGTGGGCAACAGTAAACAGTGGGCATTTACTGTCAAGTCTTAAAGGAGAAGCAGCACTAAAACAGAGCTATTCTGACAGGTCAGAATGAGGGTGGAAAATTAGAGTAGTTCTGTGGAATGTTTCAGCATGAAAATAATGAATGCAATTGTAATTTCAGAGGCAGACTCTGATTTAGAAAAACTCTGACCAGCAAAATTGGATGTCTTGCTCTGAAAAACTAATTTGCGAGCACTCAAATTGGTCCCATTTGCATTCATAATACGTGCTTATGTGTCTTGAAAGCATCTAGGCTGAAGAGCTTCCTGCATACTTGAACTTGCAACCACACCTGACCCGAACAGCTCCTACAATGATCTTCGCTGATGAATCCCACCCTGGAACCTTTGAGTTCCATGACTCTAGACAGAGGTATGCTACAGATCTGAAATGCAAGCGCCTGCAGACCGCAAATGTCCACAGATCTGTCTGACTTCTTCCCCTCCCAATCATACAATGCACTGCGAGTTTAGGATGGTCAGTGAATCAAACTATTTTTAGCAAGCCTTCAATAATGGACTCGCTCCCTAGCTCCATTGTTTCGTAGCGTGCTGTTGCCGGCCAAACACAAACAATTGAGTATCCTCGCCCCCTCGGCAGGCGCCGAACAAGGTGCCTCACCTTTGTTCAACTCTCCAGGGGACTGAGTGGAGGAGAAATCTGTCGGGACAACAGCGGGTAGTCGCGTGTGATGACAGGGGAGCTGTCATCTGCTGTCCCGGCGCCAGCACTGACCTCTGACAGGACAGCCACGGACACGTGTGTGAGGAAGAAGCTTTGGGGGCGAAGGTTGTCTGTGAGACAATTACAACTAGATAGTTAAAGTTTGTCTTGACAAACTTTCATGATGGCTTGACAAAGCCTGGTCTGAAAGATTAAAAAAGTTTCAAAAAGCCTTAAAGTTAGACAGGAGGACAGATGGACATATGGAAAGACAGACCAGACAGAGTGACAACAGGTGAAGCTCAGCACATTAACTGTGAACATGTTTCACAGACTTCTAACAACCACAAAGTGAAATACTTTTTTGAACAATATATGTTTTCCACAAATATCCACAAGGGGGCGACTTTGCATCTCTCTCTTTCTTCAGATGTTAAAAAGAAAGAAAAGGGGTGATCACAGAGGCATTTTAGTGAGAAATTCAGTTTTTAAATGCAATTTTTGAAGATGATGATTTTTAAAGCAAGTTTCTGTAAGATTTTAAACATTCAATCAGACAAACTGTCTTAAGCTACATTCATATATATATATATATATATATATATATATATATATATATATAATAACATAGGCATCCCTATAAGAAAGATGGTGGAAAGTAACCCACTAGAAATAAAAGTAACTGGATTTGTTTCTGAAGTGTTAAGAAAAGTCCCTATAATAATACACTGTAAAAGTTTACATCAGCTATTCATTATTAAAGTCATTGTTTACACATACTATATGTTAACAAGTGACACAAAAGTCACAGATTTGGGCCTGGAGTTCTTTGGCTGACACGGGCACACCCAAGCACCACTTGCACTTTCTTAAAGAAATAATTCACCCCAAAATTAAAAGTCTCTCATCGTTTACTCATCCCAGATGTGTATGACTTTCTATCATCTGCTGAACTCAAAAAATGTCAACTCTTTTAGTCCATACAGTGCAAGTGAATGGGTGCCAAATTTTTTAAGCTCCAAAAATCAGATAGGTCAGCAAAAAAGTAATCCATAAGACTCCAGTGGTTAAATCAATGTCTGCAGAAGTGATATGATAGGTGTGGGTGAGAAACAGATCAATATTTAAGTCCTCCCAGCTCAGTCAATCTCCACTTCAACTTTCACATTCTTCGTCTTGTGTTTTTGGTTTCTCACCCACACCTATCAATTCACTTTTGGAGATATGGATTCAAACACTGGAGTTGAATGGATTTCTTTTATGATGCCTTTATGTGCTTTTTGAAGCTTAAAAATTGTGGCACCCATTCACTTGCATTCTATGGACTAAAAGAGCTGAGAAATTCTTCAAAAAAAATCTTAATTTGTGTTCTGCAGAACAAAGAAACTCATACACATCAGATCTCGGTAAATTTCACATACCGATGGGGGTCTCGGTGCATTTCAGTCATACCCTTTCTGGCAGCTGCCGCGGGCCCCCCCCCTCCTCAATGTGGCACACACCCTGCCCTGCCTGTAGTTATGCCATTGCACCTACTAGATATTCAGAATGTATTTAAACATTCTTTTAGTTTGGCAGGTGCTTTCTCTCGAAGTGACTTACAAGAATGTGATGTTTTTGAGAAATAACGTTATTATGTTTTTCTAGCATTTCTGTCTCAAAGGACTCTGTTCGTGACGACATTATCAGCCTCTGAGCTTCACGTCCTCATCCATTTTTAAAACACCAATCGGCCTTGACTTTTCCCCATGATTCTGTCCAACAGTTATGCAACCTTTTTAGTTCTCACAGATCTCGTGAAATGCCAGACGTATGTTGGGCCGCAGCAGCTGCATTTTGCAAGGTTCAGGTCCCCAAACTCTCACAATGGGCCCGGCTCTATCAGGCCTCCCCAGACATCAGCTCAAGCATCCCACCTTCCTGTTTGACCAGGCCCTGACATTTTGATTGAGCATTCAGGCTGTGCTAATGAGCTGTCAGCAACATTTCTCTGCAGGTTTGCCGTCTCTGCTACCCCTTTACTCCATGCCACAGAGGTGCTGTTTTTATATAAGACATTCCGAGCAGTTCCACTAACCTTTCCAAGGCTGAGCCTTTGCAAAATCCCTGATTAGCTGTGTTTTTTTTCTTATGGAAGAATGTATCAGCATAACCGAGATTACATAAGATAGATGTGCCAGCCAAAGACCTCCATCACTTCAATATGGAATACAGGAAATCTAACAAAAATACATCTGCGATAAGGTTTTATTGTGTTGTTGACAAGATTTTTACAACTTCTGATTAAACATGTGGGCCACCACAATGCTTGGGTGTTGTTGTTGATCACCAGGGCATTGCTATGGTTAACATGTTCAGAGTGGTTTAACTAACGAAAGTTAATAATAAACTGACTGTAGAAGGCAACAGTTTACACGAACATTGCTATAGTGCCTCTTGTGGCAACGCTAAGAATGCAGCACATACTTTGAATTGTGCTTTGTAATGTAATTCTGAAACACATCGCACAAAATTGTGCTTGCGTAGTTAGAAGCATTTGCGTTCTTCAGGCCTTAGGCCACGTCATGTCACAGTAATACTTTTTTGTCCGAAAGTGCATTGACTTTGCGTTTACGTTTACGCCCGTCATCCACACTAAATGGCACCACCGAAAATGTTGAAAATGCTCTCCATTACTGCATACTTTGCAAAACAATGGCGTAAGGAAAGAAAGTTTTCAAACAAAAATGTATTATTGAGGACGTTGGCCTTATGGTTGGGGGGTTGTTTGACTCTCTAACTCCAAGGCCATGTCCAAATAAATCAGATTTCACTTGAAAACTCAAGCTTACAAAGTATGCTCAAGCAAGCGAAATTTGAAAATGTTTAATTGTCATTTGGGTTTTGAAAATGCATTGATTTTGCTATGTTTAAGGGGTTTTCTTTCAACGAAAACAGTGTGTACTGAAGACACTCTCCATTACTGCATATTTGGAAAATGATGGAAACTAGAAACTGTGTTTTCAAACGAAAATTGATTAGCGTGGATGTGGCCCAAGTATAAGCAATAGTAATTCCAAGCACCACGAATTGTCTATAGAACTATTGCTTCAATACAATTCAAGTGTAAAATATTTGCTATGATTAAATATCACAGACATTATCTTAGTTTTTACTGTATATCAAATGGCTGGGTGCTGTATTAGCCAGCAAGGCAGATGAGAAAGAAAACGGGGTGTCAACACGCTGAGTAAACATGAAATAGAATTCACGTTTTGTCTAAAAATATTTTCACTGCATGGAGATGTCTAAACCAACATTGTGTCTGTACTTTGCTGTATCAAGCAGGGTGAAAGCAAAGTAACAGGGTGTGAGTCACCAAAACATACCCTCAAGCACCCCCGGCTGGGTAAAATACACACATGCGCACACTATGAGGCGCACATCTGGCGCGGTTATTACCTAGCAGCAGGAGTGGGTGGCAGACGACCGCCATGTTTAATCCATCAACATTTAATTAAATCAAGTGAAAACTTATAAAACCTCTACACTTTCATTCCTTACACTGCATCTTTTGTTCTTTGCCAGGTTCTACCTGACATACATTTTTTTTCCTCAATAAAATATTAATCGTGTTTCCCATCAGTTTTTATGAATTAAAAATAATTACATTTGCAAGTGCTGCAAGTTCAATTCTCTGCAAATGCTTATATATATATATATATATGATTTATTTTAGAAGTGAATTAAAATAAACATTACTGCAATATGCATTAAAATTGCATGGCTGCATGTTATGTAAAACTCCCTATTAATAATAAAAAAAGATATGACTGACAATAATAATACATTATTAGATTAAATATTAAAGGTGCTACACGTAAGATTGACAGCAAGCATTTGAAATGGGTACTGCTGTTAAATTCAAAATATTGGAGAGTTGTCTGCCCAGCCCCAGACTCGAAGCTCATGCCGGTTGCCAGAATGAGGACACGCAACAGGAATGAGCAAAGCTGAAAATGTCAAGTGACAAGCTTTACACTGTAAGTTGATCAGCTAATGTATATGTTTGCAATGTTTTTATTGTTTGCAAATTATAAACCAGCTTGTGTGGATTTTTTGTGATCCAGTTCCTTTGCTGGCTTCCATGGCTGCAGTACGCAGTGTTGTTTGGGGGGTGTTCACTGTCGTCTTCTGCATATCGCAGCGCCATTTTGTGGTCCGTTCTGCATGCGGCTCATTTTAGCTTATCACGGCCCATTTGGCCTGTTTTGCAGCCAACCCACCGGCCCACTCGGTTCTCCCGATGGCCAGTCCGCCCCTGATCGGCCCCAAAGTGCGTCGGCCAACCGGAAAAATGCTCGGTATGCCAGATTACCAGTCCAGCCCTGAATGACAACTATATTGGACCCGAAAGTGATGTCGCAACAAACAAGTGTGAGTATCAATGTTAATTGTTTTGCTTTGTAAGTTACAAACTGTTAGATGTGTACTTAGTATTTGATTTGATCCTAGTGATTTTAGACGCTCATGCATTAGTTTTAATGCACAGGGATCTCTAAGTAGCATATCTTTTCTTGTTCTGTTGGCATGATGACACAATTGCCTAAAGAGTATTGATATCAATACATTTACACAATCCATGCGCACCCCCCCTCCCCCCTCCTGCATCTCAGTGAGGATGGAAAAAAAAGTTGTTATTGTTTATAAGGGGAATATGGCGACACGCATCTTGGCAATTTTGAAACGATGTCACTTCTGACCAGTACTGAATCAAAAAGGTAATCCCAGAAGCGATCTCTATCATTTTATGAGTTTCTCTGTCTCTCACACACACGCACGCACGCACACACACACACACACACACACACACACACACACACACACACACACACACACACACACACTAACTTGTTACTCCAGTAAGTCCTCGAGAGCGCAATCATCCGTTGCTAGTTCTGACGTGACGTTTTCGAATTAGCAACAAACGGCTCCGACTGTATTGAAGCTAAACGCTGAATATGTGGCGGAAGAAAGTAGTTCCAATCACAAGAGCGTTTTAGGGATGAAAATCAGAAAATGTTTTGAGATAAAACCCTGAACGATTTTTTAAGGTGTGGTAACCGTGGTATAAGCGAAATAATTGACTCCGGCCCGTTGAATTGTTTAAAATGAATGCACACCCGAGGAGCAACTGTCACTTTTCACAGATTTCGACATGTGTAAGGTTGCCAGATTTCAATAGGTAAAATCCCCCAATGAAATCATGACATTTGTACAGTTTGGAAATATTCTGCCAGGGTGACGCTTTAGTCACGCAATCTGGCAACCTTGAGCACGCGCTCTCCACTATAAAAGGTGCCGGTTTTCTGGAAACAAGTATGTCAGACTTTGAGTTTAGCGATGGTTTGACGAGTCCTTCCTAGAGTTCACATGAAACTGATGCCAATGAACTTTTAAAATTTCAAACACTTAAAAAAATGGCCAAGAGACCAGCGCAAAGAATTATTTTGTCTTTATTTTATTTATTTTTTTAAAAGGGAACAAAAGGTAAGATATTGCTATGACGAGTGTAATGTTTTTAATTCAAACTATTTTCAGGGTTTCGCCAATTAAACGCTTTTGTGTGTTGAATAACTGTTTTACGCCACTTCATAGAAACTGATCAATCTTCCTTTACTAGTTCATTTATTGGAGTACAAAAAAATGTGTGTCTGTGACAGTGGGTGATTGATCTAGAGATAAAACCTTTTTCATGATCATATTGTGGATTATATTCACAGAATTAATAACAAAATACAAACAGAGGGTAACAAGTGCATATTATGGCCATGTGTCCTAAGGGTCAATGAAGTGATGCTCATTTTGGTCCAGATCTATTAAATAATAAATAAAACAAAAATGCAATTCACACAAACCATTTACTTGAATACACCTCTTCAACGATGAGTGTTTAAAGTAATTTTTATATATTTTTTATTCTGGGGCTTAAAGTAAAAAATGTCATGTGGTGTCCAGAGACAGTAAATAAAAATCATGAAAATAGAAATGTTGGCATAACGAGTGCAGAATAATCTTTTATTGTTATTTCTTAATAAATAAACAGTGAAACAGTTTAAACTATTATTCATAATTAAAAGCACATTTGTCCACCAAATCAAAGTCATTGGGTGAAATCAACATGGTAGCCATTTTGTTTTTTATGTTGACCATAAAAACAATTAAACAGAGCAGTCACCGTTAGACCCTCAAGTACGGAAACCCTGAACCTCATGGTGGGAAAAAAAATACAAATAAATTCTCTCTTCAAAAATTTCAACATGGAAGTCTGCACATGACATGAGATTACATTTTTACTGATTGTGGCACCTGGTGGCCAAGGTTGGTACCGCATTCCTTTTTTTGAAGAGAGAAAAACCATGTAAGACTTAGGCTCAGGAAGGAACTGAGACACAATTTTTATTTTATTTTTTTCCACCATGCGGTTCAGGGCTTCCATACTCATGAGTGTGAAGTTTAAAAAAACATCTGCAGTGGGGATTTCTTTAAGACTGCAAGGGAAGCTCAGCTTCCCCTATAATGTCAAAAAAATAATGGTCAAATATGTACTATTGTGTAAACAATTTATTGACTAAAAATGCGTTAGAACACGTTCATCTCGAAGACGAGTTCGTTCAGAATCAGCTACATTACATATAGCAGGTCGGCTGACTCAATTTACTTCTCATACATTCCCGTAGCGTCAGTGCATTTCCCTGTTGAAGCCGAGCGTCCATTGACTTCAATGGGGCTGCTCTGAACAGTTTTTTTCAGTGCTCCGAAAATAGACGGTCATTGGATAAATGCTGCGATTATGTCCCGCCCACGGACGCTCAGCGTCTCTGGGGGTGAATGAGGAGTGGGCTGGCCCGGACTCCGGGCTTCAGCGTGATGATTGGAGGATCTGTCGAAAGACTGCGTCTCCTTTTGATTGACAGCGAATCTGTACTATAAGAAGTCACTGAAGCTATTTCAGCTCAGTCCCATCGCGGATTTCTCAAGTGTAGTCGAAAGACAAACTGCTGCAACCTATTTCTTTATATTTGTTTGGCGAAATTGCTAGTCAATTTGCATAATACATTTCACATAATTATACACCACATTCCTTGTTTCAGTTTTACCAAGTTTAATATATTTTGTTTTAGAGCGTTCGTTCGTTCGTTCGTTCATTCATTCATACAGTAGGCTAGGCTAGCGTCGTACGGGTGAAACTGCGCACGATGGCAGACGGTGCTAATATTGTCGACCTGATTTTGGCGAAGCCATTTGAAAGTCTTCCCTAATTTTTCTTCCTTAAAATTAGAATTAAACAGCAGGGCAGATCAACACCTAAGATTGATTTAGTGCAAAAAATAGGGTAAATAAATTTATAATGTAGGCCGAAAATGAGCTTCCCCTCTTTGAAAGACCAGCAGCCGCCACTGAACATCTGATATTTTTATGAAAAGGCACATTTTGTTCGTCATTTGGTGTAACCCTGAGAATTCTTCTTGATATTCTTGACTCAGAAATTCATAATATATATATATATATATATATATATATATATATATATATATATATATATATATATATATATATATATATATATAAACATACCTTGAAAAATGTGTTTGAAAACTGTTTTGGAAATTAATGATGTTGTTTTTACTCTCATGTATTCAAGGTGCAAAGAATGTATTATTATACTTTTTACTTGATGGTTACATTACATCACATATTCATTTTTTTTTATAGAACAATTTTCAACCATGAAATCATAATATTAAATTTGACACAAAGATTACAGTTCTTCCGTTATGTCAGTAGGTCAGTAACGTATTGTAAATACTTTGGATTACTTCTTCAGCACTGGTAGATTTTTTCACTTGTTTTGACTATAAAAACTCTGTCAGTACAGTAAGACAAAATACACATGTTAAAAATACATTCTCTGATAAACCTAAATGGTTGTTTGCTGTCCTTTTCTGCATATCACAGCGCCGTTTTGTGGTCTGTTTTGCCTAACGTGGTGGCTCATTTGAGCTTATCGCGGCCCATTCGGCCCGTTTCGCGGCAGAGCCACCGGCCCGCTCGGTTCCCCCGATGGCCAGTCCCGCCCCTGATCGGCCCCAAAGTGCGTCGGTCCACCGAGAAAATGCCAGATTACCAGTCCAGCCCTGCCAGTGATTTAAATTGTAACTGTAGTGGAATACAGTATACTAATATTTTGTATTTTAAATACGTAATCCCATTACATGTATTACGTTACACCCCCCAACCCATTTATATATTTATATATATATGAGTGAATGGTTAAGTGCTCTTGGAAAAGATTTTTGACGACAGAGAGTGAGTCTGCTTAACGGATGGAGTTGGGAAGATCATTCCACTAATGTGGTACAGTGAAGCACTGAGCCCTGAGGTACCTTAATAAGTAGCTGATGTGACTTGGGCACCTCACCTCTCCAGGCTACCTTGAAGGACCTACCTGAGAGATAGGAATTAAACCGGTCAATGCCTAGTGAGGAGAGGGTGGAGAGTAGGACCTGATGGTTGACTGTGTCAAAGGCTGCAGAATGGTCCAGTAGAATCAGGACGGATGATCTGGATCCAGCTCTCGCCTGTCTCAGCGACTCCGTGACAGACAGCAGGGCAGTCTTGGTGGAGTGTCCACTTTTGAAGCCTGAATGATTGTCATCCAGCAGCTTGTTCTGTGAGAGATAGGCGGAGATCTGATTGAAAACTGCCCTTTCAAGTGTTTTTGCCATCTATTGGATGAGAGAGACTGGTCTGTATTTTCTACTTGAGTGGGGTTAAGTGCAGGTTTTTTAAGCAGAGTGGTTACTCGAGCCTGTTTAAATGTAGTGGGGAAAATGCCTGTAAGTAGAGATGTGTTAATTATGTGTGTGAGTGCAGGTAGGATGGACGGAGATGGCTTGGAGAAGGTGGGAAGGAATGGGGGTCATGATACATTCATGAGATAATGTCATATGTAATATACACAGTCTGTGTTTTGTATCTGTTCACTTTGCAACACATATTAGATTGTCTATCCACACCATTCTCCTAAAATTTTTATCACACTGAGGAACTGAACAAAGAGCTGCATCCTATCAAGCTTATAGATATGGATTCAGTGCACGGCACCATAAAACTCACAGCTGTGGTAAATCAGGCTTGAGATGTTTATTACCCCACTTGGAGATATGGTCTGGACCACAAATCTGTGTTGTGCTTTTGTTCTCTGATGGGACTTGAACGTGCCAAATTACATAATTGTTATGCTGCTAACATGGTCAGAAATCATTATGCAGCCTTTATGTTATATTATAGCCCATGTTATAGTCTGATTTAACAAAGTCAGCTTTAAAAAAACAAAATATCTGTAATTCTAAATTGATTCGAATAATCATAATTTTAGAACTTCAAATCGAATTTAGAACACCTGGAATTCCAAAATGTTCAAATTCTAGAATTGTTTGATTTTTCAGAACTCCAAAACTTAAAGGTGGACTAAGGCCATGTTCACACCGATTTTCATGCACACTGATTTTCATGCAACTTCACTGCATTTATGCCTCTCATCCACACTAGAGTGCCTTTTCTTTCACCGAAAACAAAGCTTTTCTAAAATGCACACTTTGGAAAATGTATGTTTACATGCTTTGTCAAGTTTAAAAGCACTTCTACTGTTAAAAACACATCTTGTGAGACCTGCATTCTGCTCTATTCATAGCATTTTTTTTAGTGCAAGGACACTGCCATTGCAAACAGCCCGTAAGGTTATATTTATAATAGCTTACCACCATACTACTCTTACTATTCAGCAGCATGCATTTCTGGACACTATACAAATTTTCTTTTGCATGAAATAACCGGATGACCAGCCCTACTGCATTTGCCAAAATGTACAGTATACACATCTGGCTTGTTTTATAGCCACTTTGATGGTGCTTTTTTTTGGTCCATTTTTGAGCTTGATAGATGTGGTCACAATAAACTGTTGTGTTCCTTTTGTGTTCCACCGAAGAAAAAAGTTATAGAGGTTTAAAAACCACATAAGGGTGAGTTAATAATAAAACAAATGTCAAATTATTGTGAACTCATTAAGAGGCAACCTTCCCAGGTGAGCAATTTCCAAAACACTCTCTCATAAAAGACATTTGAAATGCAATATTCCAATATGGGAATACACCGGTTCCAACCTGAACAACCTATGAGTCATGGTGTGAATAATTTCTTCATAGACACCTGTGGTGTACCTCAACAAATAGACTATAAAACAAGTTAGACTGATTTCCGTAAAGGTGACGAAGGGGCAGTCAAAACTAATCTAAAACAAATTACACAGCTAAATAAAAAAAGACAGGTTAAATTGAACTTAATTGATTGAGTCCATATGGAAAGCTGCATGCATTTGAAACATCTGCACTCAGTCGTCCACCGTTAAATCTTGCTTAATGTAACAGTCCAGCAGATGACTGGGAAACGGAGGTCAAATGCCAGATGAATGAAGTAGGCAGGAAATACTGCTGTCTGAAAAAGCACTTAGCACTGTTGCTTTCAGTCACATCACAACGTGAAGACAGACAAGGTACCCCAGAGATCCAGGAGAGGACAGAGGATTTGAGGAGGATGAAAGAGAACAGGAAAGTTAAATGACTTTGGCACAGTAATCAAAGTGAGGATTACTCAGCCACAAGATCATCAAAGTTTCACAGTGTTGTTATTTATGTCATAACAACATATCTAATTTGCACTCCACACAGAAAAGTATCATGGTACTACCAAAGCTTTTATTTTATTTGTATTTCTTTTGTGACATGGTACTGGTACCGTTGTGATGTGTACAGTGCAACAGCAAAATAGGCATTAGTACATTAAAATATGAAGTAACATTTGAATATTACATTTATATTTAAATATAAATAATAATATATAATAAATATGATTGTGGCAGGGCGGAGGGCGGGGCCGGGTCGTGATTCTGCACACCCGGCCCCTACTCAGGCTAATTAGCAACCGAGCGGGATAAGGGCTGACCGAAGATGGCAGCGCGACCGAGAGAGACACATTTGTGCGTGTTTGTCTTTTTGTTTCAGTTTTATATTAAACTTTTATTTATATTGTCAAGCCGGTTCTCGCCTCCTCCTTTCCATTTAACCCCTTTACAATGATAAAAAAATAAATAAATTGTACATTAGATGAAAGAAATATTGAAGTTGTAATAGTTGCAATACTTAAGTAAAATGTAAATATTACACTTATTTTTAAATAGGAATAATATGATATGATAAAAATAGTCACAGCATGCAAGGAGTGCTACTTGGGTGTTTAATAATTCCCACTGGTGCTCTTTGCATAAGTGGTCCAGGGCACTCAGAGTAGGGTTTACATTTTTAAAAAGTCTTTATTAAGTCATGCTATTGGATTAAAACATACCACAAACTGACGCGTTGTGGTTTACAAAGCCTTCATCGGGGTGCTGTTTTTGACTATTGTTATCATATCGTATTATTCCAATTTAAAAACTCAAAGTTGGTCCTGATTTAGGAAATCAGTTCCTACAATCCCTGTACAAGTGTCTCATTGTTCCTAACAGTGCAACATGCAGATGTAGTCCTTTTCTCAACTTTCTCCAAGTTATTAATAGATAAAAACTCTCTACAATCTACAACCAGTGTGTGAGTTCTTGTGTACACTGTCCTGTAAAAAGGAATCCAGCTGTGGTTGCCAGAAATTCACAGTAAAAACGGTGACAATGTTTCAAACATTACTGGAAGAGATTTTTGTGCCTGTTTATTTTACAGTTTACCACTATATCATTAAATTATCACTTTTGAATGGACTGTACGCACAGGTGGTAAATAGAAAGGCCACATGTTGACAAAAATCGCTATATATATATATGTGTAGATATACACCACAGTTAGTTCCGGTCCTTGAATCTGATTGGACGAGAGATGTTCCATGAGCACTGAAGGTCTGACACCATCGCTTCACTGTGTGTGTATCACTCCGCTTGTGTTCATGCCGTTCTAAACTAAAGTGTAAGAGCAGTGCAGATATGTTAAGAGCTAACTAAAGTGCAGTAGGCTATGTGTCTCTTTTTACATATATTTTTTTTACATCACATATGTTAGCCAGCAGGTGGTGGCAAAAGATAATTTTTGTGTGTAACATGAGCCAGTTGGTGACGTAAAGTGAACCCGTTCACATACATCAGCTCTTCGTGATCGCTTGTATTACTAATACACTACTAAAGCTAGGAAATAGCTTTAAACAGCTTTAAATGAACAACTTCAGCATTAAGGCTCATCACAGCTGAGAGACACAACAGACTGATTAATTACGCAAATTCAAGGTGCTAACCTCTTACCGGAGTTTCCACATTAGATACATACTGTTTAAATGGCGGAGGACATTGCGGTTTATATAGTGATCGACTCTTGCGCACTGGCTACCGTGAAATAGAGAGAAATACCCCGCTTGGATGCTATTTTTCCACTGAGAAAGCTGATCTTCAGAAAGCTGACAGCATCTCTGCTTAGTTGTGGCAACAGGTGATCACACACGCTCTGTCTCTTTCTCTCTCGCTCACTCTCTCTCTCTCTCTCACACACACACACACACACACACACATCCATCCTTGTTTATACAATGACTTGTTAGAAACAGCACAAGCCGTGATACTATTTCTGAAGTGACATTTTTGAATTACTAACGGAGCATTCTTGCGCATGTGATATTGCTTTATATATATATATATATATATATATATACTGTATAAATATAAAATAAAACTTACCAGACAATGCATCCTATTACTGTCCAACATGAGCAGGAAATGGGAAAGGAGTTATAGCTAACCATAACATTGCCTGATTTATTCAGGATTATAAAAAAAATATGAGTTGATGCAAAGTGAGGCAACAGCTATACGGAAGTGTATTGCATTCACTTGAGAAAAAAAAAATCCACTCTGTTTCTCTGAATTAACGACTTAATTATCTCAGAATTACGAGATAATTTTTCATGGAAAAAAATATTTTGTTCTGTTTTTCTGAATTAATGAGATCCCTCAAAATCCTGCCAGGAGCTCTATTTTAGCTGGATTGCATGGAAGTAAACATGTCCCGCCTTTCAAGTTTAATCCGGTTTTATTTTACTTTGGGTCTGAGACAATTTATAGAGATATATTTTAAACTTGGCCTTCAATACAAAGACATTACTGTCTATGACATTTGTAATACTGTCATGGCTGAGACACGCTTTGATCTTCCAAAGGACACTAATTACACGAGAACTACCGGAAGTCTATAACTACTAGAATGGCCATAGCGGTCATTCTGACCGTTCATACTAGACTGTACCAAATGTCATGTCATATTTACATTCGAAACTTCTATTGAGGTTTTAGAATGAAGCTTCTAATGTCTGTCGTCATATTTTATGGCGTCATCACCCTAAAAATGTATTGAATAAAATACAATAATATGGCTCAAATGGAGCGCCAAGCGAACGCAGATAGTCCTACATTATACGATCTTTTTTTGTAATATATAATAGTGCTAGACTATATAAATACATAGGCCTATATATTATATATTAGCTAGACTGCCCCGGAAGGTGCGTGCCTCGCTTTGTGTACAGCAAGTTTTTCACCACAGTGAAAATGTTTTCGAAAGTCTAAACGCCAACAAACATGGATTGAGGCGGAATATTTCGTTAGATAAAAACATGTTGTGAATTTTGGAAATTATTACATCTATCCATTTTCAAAACATGTTGACTTTTGGACTTTACAACGCTCTGGATTTATTGGAAATTGGAAACAATCCTATGCAGCCACCACTGGAATCAAAATCCATGAATAAATGAATCTGTTATATTAATAATAAACACCAGGACACGAAATTTTAATTCTAATGAATGTGAAAATGTATTAGTTCATCGACAACCACAGAACTTGCTATTGTAGCTAACTACAGATACAAATTTGATTTCAGAAAAACAGAGTAGATTTTTTTTCTCAAGTGAATACGCTTCCGTATAACTATGACAGGCATTATGGAAAATATAATTTAAAGTTTACTTTATGTATTGTTTGATAATTTTCAGTTTAACATTTTAACATTGTTGCCTTTTGCTAAGGACAGGTTAAGTTACATTTGCTTCTGGGTATATAGAACATGCATTTAAAAAAAATAAATGATTTTATTAATAAAATGCCCTAAATATACAAATATCCTTCAGATTTTTTTTTTTAATGTTTATTATGAAGTTCTTGATTTTTAATATAAAGAGGACTTTTGTATCTGGAGCATGTTTTGTCCCTTATCTCAAGAATCAGTAAACTATAAGGTAAGTTATCCTTTTTATTTCTAAGAAATATGCACATTTTACAGTTTTTCTTTTTCTGTGGCACTTTTACATTCTTTATCCTTTAAAAACTTTTTTGATAACTGCATAATAACTATGAGGTTAAGAACGTCACAGGGTTAAAGGAATATTTGCTTTCTTCATACACATTCTTGGTCTTATTATTAATGGTATTTACTCTGCTTCCAAACCAGCTTTCATTTTCTGTTGATGTAACTCTTATTTTTCAACCGCTTCGCTTCAACCACCTTACTCCATTCTCATATGCAACATAAGTAGAGTGGTGGTGGTGTAGTGGGCTAAAGCACATAACTGGTAATCAGAAGGTTGCTGGTTCGATCCCCACAGCCACCACCATTGTGTCTTTGAGCAAGGCACTTAACTCCAGGTTGCTCCGGGGGGATTGTCCCTGTAATAAGTGCTCTGTAAGTCGCTTTGGATAAAAGCATCTGCCAAATGCGTAAATGTAAGTCCCACCCTAGACTTTTTGTTATCATTGAATATCCTGTTTTACTCAGAATTACATTACATTATGGAAGTGAAAATTGTAGTGATTGCATTTCATTATTATGCTTGTGTGACCTGCTATTACCACAGTCAATCGTTTTGACTCGTCCCTCAGTTTGTACTAATCAATTGAACATGAAATACATGTAGGCCTACAATGACAGACTTGCAGTAAAGACGCTTAGCTAGCATACATGAGTGCAGCCCCGGTTACAGTTGTTTAAAATGTAATTTGAGAAATGGAAATGAGAAATAAATCATATGAATAGAATGTAATAATAATATTCAACCAACAGGCTATACACCAGTATCACATGCAGCCCTGCCAGCTTCCATTGGTTAGCAAACGGTTAATTCGTTTATAATAACAGTCTAATTTAAGGATAGCCAATGTAAAGGCAGTCCAAAGCTGTCATGCAGTTTTACAGTATGTTCTGTGAGCATTAGAATATTTAAATGGTATGTAAGATGACACTGATTTCTATCTGCGACTGAATGAAGTGCTAGCTAGTGTATGCAAATAGCTTATTATTTGTGATGTGGCATGGTTGAAACATGAATGCTCCCAAAGGAAGGTTGTATAAACTCTAAAATGTGAAGAGGATCAGACTGCAAGTCACAAAGCAACAGCGCACACGTCTCTCTCATCACTCTATGTATTTAACAGGCCATTCGTTGAAAGCTGTCAAACTCTAACTAAGTTTACATATACATGCAATTACTGAAGTCAGATGGCATCTATATGTTGATATGACAGATAATAAAGAAATAACACTATCAGTGTACTGCATAGCCTTATAGCTAATCACTTTTATAGAGCGCAACAGTGCACACCTACTTTCCAGTCTTTGTTCCAGAAGTGTTTTTCCCCATTCATTTTTCCCACAGGGATTTTCATAAAAGCCTTCATAAAAATTCTTTAAGCCGTGGGCCAAACCAACCAGCTCCAAGGTGATTCACAACATTACAAACTTTGATTTTTATTGCTAAATACTCATATACATTATTCAGAAATATATCTGTAGTTTGAGAGTGTAGAAAGGCCGACTCGTTGTGTCATTCAGTGTGTCATGGGAGCTTGCGGTCACTGCTGAACACTTTTGCTGCGGTTTGTTTTTCAGCGACTCTGTGATTTGGGGATTTTCCCGCTTATGATCATGGGTAGCGTAGTGCTTCACCAGGAATTCTGCTATTAAAAATGATTTAATTTTTAAATGAAGTTGAAACAACACACACCGATGACTTTATCAGAAGTATATTCTATCAATAAACAACCTCAGAGCTCACGGTATGTCTGTCTTTAAATGTTTATAAGTTATCGTTAATAATCAGAATTGTAACTTCAGGAACAAGACTCTTTCGCTCAATAGACAGCAATGTTCAAGAAATAATAAATGTTAAAGAAATTATCATTAAGATTAGTTTTAAATTAGTGTTCAGTATTGGCAAGAATTTAGAAAGGCTGCATTACCTGCAAGAGTAGCCTAAAGAAATTACAAAATTGCTAATTGGCTATTGGATAAGGTGCAGTATTTATTTTTTAATGGCTTGTAACACAACTTAAAAAATGAGTGCTTCCTGGAGTTCCTAGGTTGCCTATTGAAACCTGTAGACTGATTTTTATGTGAAGGGAACGGGTCGCTTTTGCTGGGAAAATCCAAAGGATGTGACGTTTATGCACGCTCCCGAGAGCCTTGCCTCAGTTCTTCTCTTCCACTATTCAACAGCGACAACAAACTGCAACACTAATGAACATCATCTTAGAGATCCAGCAAACGTCCGGCTCACAGCACAACACAGACTCCTACACTAACTCAGAGTAAGCCCAAAAAAACAAACAAAAAACATTTATCTACTGAATCCCATCTGGCTAAGCGGAAACGTGAGTGAACATCGGCAGGGCATTTGATTCCTGGAGGGACCTTCTTTAGTTTTTGGGGATCAAAACAGACCCTGAATTGGCATTTTTCTTTTTGGACAGGTAAACTTACATAACTGCAAAGCATGTGAACTATAGTGCCATAAGGATTGATCGGTGTCATTTTAGCTAACTTGATCTTGCCTGCACATTAACTTTCATAAACAATGTTAATCTGTAATTATTCAGCAAGGTCAACTACAATAACACATTAAATGAATGCTAGACAATGTTCAAGATAATGCAAAAAGCTCCATTTATTAATGTAACGTAACTTGGTTCTACAGAAAATATATACATTATATTATTATAAAACAATAGCGCATCAATATATCAAAATGTCAGTTGTGATGGAATCACATCAAATCAAGTTCAGTTGGTCGTTAAAAGTTGCTGGACAAATATGCAGTTATAATGGCGATGCTTTAGATTAGATGATTGTTCAAAATAGCCTGTTGAATATCAGGAATGTATCATATGTAAATCCTGATATTACACTGCATCAATGTTTCATTAATAGCTGTGCACACATCATATACACATCGATGGATGCTCCTTAAACTAAGACCGAATGTCCATGACACCACTTGGTGCAGGTTGCCAGCTTGAACAGGGCCACAACGATTCACTTTGTGTTGGAACCGGTGACAGCCTGCGATAGACACAACATCAGGACCAATATTACTTTCCCATCAGAAGGACAACTCCTCCCTTTTGATTGCATTTATTTATTAAATTGACAGTAAGCTGTTTAACAAAACTTCAGAGGAAAACAAATTAGGGACATCTGGGAGGCGAAAGGTACACAATTAGCGACAAACTCACATTTCTGTATGCAAACGGCTTCAGGGCAGATTTCTTTTGCGATAAACCAAAACTTATGCGAGAATTTTTTTAGGCATGACATCATCATGCACGGCATTTTAATTGATGCAAACGGGCAGAAGACGGCAAATTTTGCAAATTTTTGTTAACGCATTTTCACTTTGTCGATAATAAAAAAAAAGAGCGAAAAACTTGACTATTGTCATCTAAAATGTATTTTAGCGTCATAATGCCATTTACATTTTCTGAAGAGGCGATCCGAGGTAAAGAAGGCTAGATTTAAAATATTTAAAAGTTTTAAGATGTTCAAAAGCTCGTTTTCTGCATTGGACAAATAGTTCTGATAGTTTAAATTCTTGAAAAAAGTGCAGAATATTCTGAGATTGTCATTCAGCCGACTTTATTCATCTACAGAACAGGATAAGGCTTATTTAAGTTTGTGTAGTGAAAAGGCATAATATAGCTCTAAAAATAATAAATAATTTTATTGAATGCATAATTCGTTGGGTAATTTATTTAAATTAATACTGGGAATTTTGCTTGACAATAAGTTTATAGAATTGGGTTGTATGTTAGTGTTCCAAAAACGAACACTGATGTTTTTCTCCTATTTTTGTGTATTTATTTTTAATTTTAAACATCTTTGTGCACAGAAATTATTGTTTTATTTTTTTGGTATTGTGGGCTAATTCCACAACTGCCATCTATTATTTTGAATGGTGTGGAAAAGAAACTTTAATAAATAAATGGATGCCTACCATGATTAAATTAATCGCTAACAGTGGCCATTTGTTCTCCGTGCAGCATCGGACATGTGCACAGTACCGCCGCTCCCTATACGCAGACTACACAGTCTGCGTAGGGCACCAACTCCCTAGGGGGGCACTATCTTACCATAGGAAGGAACCAGATAGTCCATCCGCTGCCCTTACTCGCACGTTATACATTATTCAAGGACCATAAAGCAGTTCCCAAACACAGATGATCGCTTCACGCTCATATCACACGATACGACAAAAAGTGTTTTACAAACCAATTTTATCGACATTGTGCTAGAGTTAAAGGTAAAAATATGTATGTTGACACTTGTGAAATGTTAGCGATAATTTGCGTTTCCATCAGCTTTATTTTGATGTGCTAAAATGTTTTCTCAAAAAATCCTTGGATGGAAATGTAGTTAATGTATCATGCAAAGACAAGTGAATACTTCAACTACAGTCTTGCATAGTCAGACCGATATCCACACGTTGTTTTAGCCCTGTTCCAGCACTGGAGAGTCAAATATTATTCTCAAAGTTTGTAGTAAAACAATCATAAGTGTAATGTTAATTATGCTAATGTCAGCATGATGTCGGTGAATCACGTTCAGTCTCTTTGTACGTTACGTCATTGTTTTGGATGCTCGCTCGCGTCGCTATGTAGTATGTGCACGAGCAACAGGTAGCTGCTGCAGTTCACTTAATGGCCACAGGTGTCATTCATAACAAGGGTTTCTGAATCTTACATACTGCACCTTTAACATTAACCAATAGCCCACACTGCCTTAGTGATGTCATCTTTAAAATAAAATACCTTTCAGATGCAGAACAAGTTTTAAAAAATGTAAGAATGAATTGCTCTGATGAATCGTGCACAATAAGACCATGAATGTCTATGAAAAAAATATGTGTTTATGTTGACTTTAAGGATTTGTGCAAGAGCTATAGACAAGGAGACACTTTGAACAACACAAAACATACCCAACAACAAATAATAATCACTTTAGCTAGCTAATGATCTCACAAACAGATTAACAAAAAGTCTGTCCCCGTGTTCCAACATTTTCAGGCAAACTTATTTGAGAGAAGCAGAAGAGGCATAAGATGCTAGATGCCATTTTATGGTGGTTCAAAGTGAGTGAGTCACCCTGTCAAAATATGGAGAGTGTGCGGGCGGCAGGCTGTCACTGATGCGTCTTTGAATGGAACATCACCCCTTCGTGCATGTGATGTGCCTTTTGAAACAATGTGTACAGTTTGTTCTACTTACCCTACAGAAATTAAACATTGAAATATTAATATAATATCTGAGACTTCTAGTAAAAATGCTGCTAATTTTAATTTTTTAATACAACATTTTTTAATTACAAATAATATTAAGATTTGTGCTTCAATGGCATCAAGAAAATCGGTCCTTTTGTGCAAAAGAGTCAAAGTCCATGTCACAAAAGGTCTCACACTTGTGTAATTGGACTTTTATGTATAGAATTGACTGTTTTAGCCTTGTCCCAGACCCAGATGTTCAATATTAAACTATAAAAATCCATTATAAAACTACAAGTTAATACATGTTGAACACTGATAATCTAAATAAAGAGTGAAATGAACCATTTCAATATTTGTGAAATCTTTAATTTCCTTGTGCCCCTCAGAAAACTTCTAACACCCTTCTCCCAGTCCAATGAAGAGATAACAACTTTCCCACCGTAAACATCAAAATACAGCAAATTACATTTGCTATTATTAGATATGCAATTAGCTCTAAAAAGACAAAGGAGTCATCAATTTTCTTTCAAAAACGTAAAAAAATGTCATTTCCATCAGCATCTTTCTAACACAGAATTAGAATTTAATACATCCTGGAAATGATACTGATGCACCCAAAAGTAATTTTCTGGCTACGCCCTTGCTTAGAAGTACTTCTACAGCTTTTTAATATGGCTAAAGATATTCTGAAACACCACTATATGGCTAAAGATTTCTGAAACACCACTATAGCCTATACAAAGAGAGATAGAGATTGGGATACAGGGAGAAAAAATATATATAGCCTGAGTAGACAAATCTCTTGAGTGATCCTATTCGCCCCCTATTCTTCGTCACCAGCACACGCATGCATCTCCCTGCGGGCTTGTTTCTGAAGGAAGCGCAGAACAGACATTCACCTCTTCCACCTTCATTAAAGAGCCTTTTCTATTCACATGGCTGAAATACCCTGACCTTTCTCATTAAGTGATGTGTCATTTGTGAACACAAACACCCGTTGACATATAGCGAGACACTTTGGATGTGGGTTAAAAATAGCCAAGCAGCATTATATGTGCTCATGGTTTGTTTAGTGAGGTCTTAATGTGGCTTAACATGGATGTTGTTGGATGTTTGCTATCCTAAGAAATCGTGTTTGTATGTATGCTGAACACTGATAGTAAGTTGTTGCCAATCGTTTGCTGCAACATGAAGCAATCATTTACATGTTCAAAGCAAATAATGATATTGAATATTGGTGTATAAAACAAAATACATTTTACAAAAGTTTCAGGGTAGTGGTGGCTCAGTGGTTAAGGCTCTTGATTACTGACCAGAAGGTCAGGTATTCAAGCCCTAGCACCGTCAAGATACAACTTTTGGGCGCTTGAGCCCCACAGAGAGCGAACCACATTACAGTCACCACGAGGAAGTTACACCTTGTGACTCTACCCTCTATCACGTCTCGATTTTGCCTCGACACAGAGCGTTTCTTTGGTTCACTTTTGAGGGCCGGGCATAGCAGTTCAAGGTCCTCCCTTTCGGTCTGCCCTTGTCGCCTCGCGTCTTTACGAAAGTCACAGCGGTAGTCACTCACTAAGGAAGGGCGTCCGCATCCTCAACTATCTCGATGATTGGCTAATTTTAGCTCACTCTCGAGATCTATTGTGTGCGCACAGGGACCTGGTACACAGACACCTCAGCCGACTGGGGCTTCAGGTCAACTGGGAAAAGAGCAAGTTCTCTCCAGCGCAAAGCATCTCTTTTCTCGGGATGGAGTTACTCGGACGCTATGGTAGTGCGCCTCACGCACAAGCGTGCCCAGTCGGTGCTGATGCAAAATCTCAATGGGGTTAAGATCCATAACACTCTTTTCCAATTATCTGTTGTCCAATGTCTGTGTTTCTTTGTCCACTCGAACCTTTTCTTTTTATATTTCCGTTTCAAAAGTGGCTTTATCTTTGCAATTCTTCCCATAAGGCCTCCTGAGTCTCCTCTTTACTGTTGTACATGAAACTGGTGTTTAGTGTATTTTTTTTAAATAGTGATGGTGCTGTTTTTTCAGATCAGTAATGTCCTGAATATACTTTGTGATCAGTTGAATGCCACTTTGGTGAATTAAAGCACCAATTTCTTTCCTAAACAGCCAAATCTGAACATTATTCCAAACATTTGGCCACCAGTGTATGTATGTACGTGTATATATATATATATATATATACACTCACCTAAAGGATTATTAGGAACACCTGTTCAATTTCTCGCATTAATGCAATTATCTAATCAACCAATCACATGGCAGTTGCTTCAATGCATTTAGGGGTGTGGTCCTGGTCAAGACAATCTCCTGAACTCCAAACTGAATGTCAGAATGGGAAAGAAAGGTGATTTAAGCAATTTTGAGCGTGGCATGGTTGTTGGTGCCAGACGGGCCGGTCTGAGTATTTCACAATCTGCTCAGTTACTGGGATTTTCACGCACAACCATTTCTAGGGTTTACAAAGAATGGTGTGAAAAGGGAAAAACATCCAGTATGCGGCAGTCCTGTGGGCAAAAATGCCTTGTTGATGCTAGAGGTCATAGGAGAATGGGCCGACTGATTCAAGCTGATAGAAGAGCAACTTTGCCTGAAATAACCACTTGTTACAACCGAGGTATGCAGCAAAGCATTTGTGAAGCCACAACACGCACAACCTTGAGGCGGATGGGCTACAACAGCAGAAGACCCCACCGGGTACCACTCATCTCCACTACAAATAGGAAAAAGAGGCTACAATTTGCAAGAGCTCACCAAAATTGGACAGTTGAAGACTGGAAAAATGTTGCCTGGTCTGATGAGTCTCGATTTCTGTTGAGACATTCAGATGGTAGAGTCAGAATTTGGTGTAAACAGAATGAGAACATGCATGGATCCATCCTCTGATGGCGACTTCCAGCAGGATAATGCACCATGTCACAAAGCTCGAATCATTTCAAATTGGTTTCTTGAACATGACAATGAGTTCACTGTACTAAAATGGCCCCCACAGTCACCAGATCTCAACCCAATAGAGCATCTTTGGGATGTGGTGGAACGGGAGCTTCGTGCCCTGGATGTGCATCCCACAAATCTCCATCAACTGCAAGATGCTATCCTATCAATATGGGCCAACATTTCTAAAGAATGCTTTCAGCACCTTGTTGAATCAATGCCACGTAGAATTAAGGCAGTTCTGAAGGCGAAAGGGGGTCAAACACAGTATTAGTATGGTGTTCCTAATAATCCTTTAGGTGAGTGTTTATACATATACACACAAATCCCACTCTTTGTTTGAAACACACTACCATTCAAAAGTTTCGCATGATCTTAAAAACCTTTTGATCTGAAGGTATATGATTAAATGAAATTAGTTTTGTTGACAAAAATATTTGTGCCACCATATTAATTTATTATATAACACATAACACAACTAAAATAAAAAAAATTCTAATGATTACTTGGACCGAATAAACAAGAAAATCAGCCACTAAGTGCCCAACATAGATGGGAACTCCTTCAATACTGTTTAAAAAGCATCTTAGGGTGAAACCTCAAGACGTTGGTTGAGAAAATGTCAAGAGTACATTTCTGCAAATTCTAGACAAAGTGTGGCCACTTGAAGCTGCTAAAATATAACACAGTTTTTATTTATTTTGGAGATTTTTTTTTCACAACATAATTCCCATAGTTAAATTTCTATTATTCCATAGCTGTGATGAATGTACTATTATTCTAAAATGTGAAGAAACAAAAATAAAGACTGAGTAAGTGACTCTTTTGAAAGATAGTGTATATTATAAAGTAAATGTGCAAACAAATAAGTATATGCACAAATAAATGTTATCTACATAACTGAGCAGGGACACCATTTGACAACATAACATAACAGATCACAATATACCTACATGATGTATTTTGGCATAACAGTAAGAGGTAAAGAAATAAAGCCTATAGTTATTTAAATAAATGACACAACATTTTTTTATAGTGTCATGCCATTTAGATCATATTGTTCATATTCCTTGTTCAAAGTACACAGGTATCTTCTGCAACATCTTATTAAAAAAATGATATATATATATATATATATATATATATATATATATATATATATATAATATTATTTGTTTATTATTATAATTTTTAACTAGGATGTTGCAGAAGATATCTGTGTACTATTATATATATATATATATATATATATATATATATAAAATATTTTTATATCAATAATTTGTTTATATATATATAAAATGAATCTTATTTGTTTTTAAGTTGATCATTTATTTTAAACCCAAATGTTGTACAATTTACTGCAATTCACCAACAATTAACTGGCAAAGTAACAGTTCTCTTTTTAAACATCTTGCTGTTCACTCTAAATACTAAGAAAAACATGTACTTGGATTTATTTCCCACTTCAAACACCTTCATCATTCGCCTGCCTTCACACTGCAGCAACGCTCACAGATATGTTAGAAAACAAGAGCATACAATGCAGTGTGTGAGGGCGCACAGTTATAATATTATTCATTGTCAACATACTGTCAAAAGGTCTACGTAACAGTGACATTTATGCACATTGTTTCGTAGAATCTTGAGTTCTAAAACGCGCACAATAACATGCTTTCAAAACATTCCATTCCGTGCATATGTTTAAAACAATTTGGCGCATTATGACACCACAAACACACCCTGTGCGCAGAATTCTCCCATTGTTCTTCTTGATCATTGTGGGAAAGCCCAGCGCTGGTTGATGGGCACAACGTGACCTAACAAACAAGGAACCTCCGGGAACACCGTCAATCCTGAACTATGCGCACACGGGGCCCCAACTGAGGGGTTCAACGACAATCGGCGCTTTTGAAGTGACGCACAAACGCGGGTTTCGCATTCCGCTCGCGGAAACCGCACCAATCACATATGCATATACTTCCAGAACGCATTTAATGTAAAATGATAGTCATTCAGATTATGCTTAACATATTTTATTCAAGCGTATCATCGGCCGTCGCGACACTCCCTGTGCGTGTTGGCTCCGGATTGGGAGGCGGAGACGGGACCCCCGTTGACGTCAGTGGGCCTGTCTGTTTCCTGCAATAGAAAGTGAGAGAAGAGAGCAAGAGGAAAAAACAGACCTCAGACCGTTACAAGTTGAAACCCTTGACAACAGTTCACACAGCACCTGTAAGTAGCCTACAAAAACTGCGCGTTGAAGACGCGTTTATCCATCAATAAGTGTTTTGGACGCATGTAGTAAAGCGTTATAATGCGTAAACGCATCTCCAAGTGGTGTTGTTTTGGAACCCAATGTTGCAAGTGAGATGTTAATGCGTTGATGAAAGTTGCGAGAACGTCTGTGTGAGTTTTACGCTGATTTTAACGGGTGTCGGTCGGGTTTGTTCCGAGCCGGCCCATGTTTTGTATGTCGCCGAGAGCGCACGTCTCCAGAATCCTAATAAGCGGGGTGTAAATGTTTACCAAGCCCGCAACACTGCTTGAGAGAGTCGCTGAAGCCACGATCGCTACGGCAGGTAAGCGTAAAACACCCACGGGATGCAACCGGACGCGTTTTTATTTGGATGTGCTTTGCGTCTTCGGCTGGTTTAAAGCGCATTTTGGTGTCGAATCAAGGAAGTGTGTCTTGTTGTGTCCTGTAACAGAGGACTCACAGGGGTTTTCCCCGGCTCCGCCCTCTTCATGTGTTTCTTAAGGGCATTAATGCGCCATTCATCCGGTGCGCACCTGGATTTGCCACTGAGATGTGCCATAAAAGCGCAGCGGCTTTAGCCGCATGCAAATTCGCTGGTGTTGTGCCCGTTAGTTTTGGACACATTGTGACTCATCGCATGCTGATCATAGTAGCCTACAGGCTACCAATAGTAGAGGCTGTCAGATTGGTAATCTATGTGACGAGTGTGTGTGCAGCAGTTTCAGTTGGCTCTGTCAGGTTAGTTTCGGGGTGTTTCCTATTGCCTGGTTAAAAGTTTTTCAATCTGTGTGTATTCTGCATTCAAAGCATGCATTGTATCAGTATTTGTGTGTTCCATCGGAATCGAAACCATGACCTTGGGCTTACAAGTGCCATGCACTACACTGATCTAAAGTGGCAGATTTGGCAAAAATTGTTGGCACGCTTCTGCAGTAATATTATTGCCAGGGGAACGTTTAAACACACACACACACACACACACACACACACACACACACACACACACACACACACACACACACACACACACACACACACACACTAGGAGAAAAAGAGACCTGGTGCATGCGCCGTGAGTGTGTGTGTGCTCGAATCGTCGGGGAGGTGATGTCATTGCCGTAGAGCTGCACACGGTGAGAAATCATACACACTCGTAGTAAGTGTTATGTAATGTAGTGTGTGTGTGTGTGTGTGTGTGTGTATATGAGGAGGCATGGGCGAGGCATGGCAGATCTGCGTTTGCATGTGGAACAATGGAGCTGAAAAATGTTTACAGAAAATAAAACCTTCTGAACATTGAAACAAAGAGCATCTTGAGTAAAAGGCGGAGGTTATGAGCTTGCACCGCCTATTTGTGCAATGCCAAGATATTCAACATTTCTATCTTGGGAGATGCCGTTTTAAAAGGTTGAAGTCTGGTGATATGTGTCATAACCTGACAACATCATCTGCCTTGTGTGCATTGCATTAAACGGTTAGGAGCCATCATGCACCCCAACACCATAAAGAAAGCTTTAGTGTTTACTATAAATATTGATGCACAATCTGGCATCCACATCCATTACTTAATCAATTAAAGTTTCCAGCTATTGGATTGTCACCACCCTTGAACAGAATATCTGATGGAGTTGACAAAAGCATCATATTTTGCTCATCACAGATAAAGGAAAAGTTAACCCCGAAATAAAAATTCTGTCATTATTTACTCACCCTCATGCTTTTCAAACACTTTTGACTTTCTTCAGTGGAAAACAAAATTTAGATTTAAGGCAGAATGACAGGCTTAGTCACTGTTCAGTTTCATTGCATCTTTTGTTTATATAATGAAAGTGAGTTTGAATTTTAACACAAAAGTATAATTTCATTTATTTACTCTTTATTTTGTGAAAATGACTACGCTACATTTACACGTACTACCCTAAACTCAATATTTAATACAGACAAATATATATTATATACTTAAATATAAACGTGCATCTTTAAAATAAACATTTATGATATTCAGACAGAAAATGTTAATGAAAAAAATATGCCTTTTTGATATAGAAAATGCATATAGAAATAGTTTCTTTGTGTTAAGTAGATCCTATTAGTATCTGCAACAACAGAAATACATAAAAGGTTTCTGCATTTAAAGGGATAGTTCATCCAAAAATGAAAACTCTATCATTTACTCACCTTCATGCTGTTCTGAACCTGTATGACTTTCTTTATTTCATGGAACACAAATTAAGTTAGAGAGTTTGTTATCCTCAGTCACTATTCACTTTTATTGCATCTGCTTTCCATGCAAGAAAATTAATGGTTACCGAGGCTGTCATTCTGCCGAATATCTCCCTTTCCTCCGGGAAGATAAAGTCAAACAGCATGAGTGAGAGTAAATGATTACAGAAATGTTATTTTTGGGTGAACTTTCCCTTTAAACGCAGTTACAATTTTGTGGTAAATTTAATACAAACAAATATAAAAAAAAATCCCAAACAATTGCATTATAATGCGATGATGAATTTGACAGCATGGTTGTGAAACCGAAAATAGAAAAAAAAACTATAAATCTGACTGACATTAATGTTTTCAGATTCTATTAAACATTTTCCTAAATTTCTGACAGTGTTGACAAAAAGTGTTATTAAGACCTTATAAAAGAGGTGTGTTTTTAAATTAACCCTTTTTTCAGAACACAATATTAAAAGTTT
Organism: Xyrauchen texanus; assembly: GCF_025860055.1. Taxonomy (NCBI): domain Eukaryota; kingdom Metazoa; phylum Chordata; class Actinopteri; order Cypriniformes; family Catostomidae; genus Xyrauchen; species Xyrauchen texanus. The sequence goes on along the minus strand of NC_068285.1, from coordinate 11,097,816 downwards.
ATTTTAAAGATGCATGTTTTTATTTCTGTTCTTCTTGTTTAGCCTAATATATGTGAACACATTGAAAAACATTTAAGCATAAGGTTAGAAAAAAAGTCTTAAAAGTCAAAATTTTCCAATAACTTAATGATCGTGTTTCCACTCCAAACTATTGTCGAGATATAATCATTTAAAAGCATTCTCTTTTACTTTAATGCACATGTAACGGGAGCCAGCTGGTAGATAGCTGTGCAGTGGGTAAACCTCACTCTCCTGACCTCAAGAGGTGCACTAGCGACTGACGCTAGAGGCCTTTAGCCTCCTTGTTAGAGCACCCGCCTCCCACGCCGGAGACCTAGGTTCGAGTCCCATACGGAGCAGGTAGAACAGCATCACAATGGTGCCGTGACCCGGATGGGAGTGAGGTTTAGGGGGTGAGTGTAACGGGAGCCAGCTGGTAGATAGCTGTGCAGTGTGTAAACCTCACTCTCCTGACCTCAAGAGGTGCACTAGCAACTGATGTTAGAGGCTGTAGCCTTTAGCCTCCTTGTAAGAGCACGCCGGAGATGTTGGTTGGAGTCCCGTACGGAGCGGGTAGAACAGGTGCGTCACACACACAAATTAATCACTCAAAATAATGGAGCAGGTCACGTATCATTTATAATTAATTGTTTTAATTATAGCTAGACTAGCAAAATGCTACTTTTGCGTTTATACATAGTCAATTTCAGAGTGCTATTTTCAAAACTAAATGGCAGGCAAATACTGTAGGGCATGTGATGTTTTGTTCCGTTTCTCAACAGTGCTTCGCAAACGTATCAATTGTCAGACCCCAGTAGCACCTTTGAAAGTGCTGTACGGTAGGGACGACAGTGTATTGTCATTCCTCTGTGTTTCCAACCAGATAGAGCAGCAGGTGTGAGTATCAAAGCAGCGCACATCAGTCAGTCAACGCAATGAGAACAACAGACCATTCAGATCAAAACTGCGATTATGGCACCACACTTCATTATCAATGTCAATCCACCGAAAACAATACGTTCTAGGGTGTTTTGGGTGTATGGCTCTTTTGGCCCTCTTTTAAACTCTAAACCTTTCACAGTCTCAATAGTTTAATTTGTGTACAACAGTGGATACAGGCTACATGCATATGTCCATTCATACTGACAGGACTAGTGACTAGTGCTAGAGAGGGCCTGAACACATCACAGGTGTTTCCAGCAGGTGAAATGGATTTTCTCCATTTATTTTCTGGTTTGCTTTTGGTTTCACTCTGTTTGTCTTTTCTTTGTTTCAGATGTGCCGAAGGTGTCCTTCCTGTGTGGAATAGTAGTTCGCCTTTCCCCATGGGATCGCCTGCATTCCATCCATCACCTTTCAGGACGGAGTTTCAATGAGCAAGCAAAATAACCTCTGAAAATGCCACGTACAAAGCAGAACAACCCCAAAAACCTGAAAGGTAAGCTTGTCTTTTGTTTCTGTTTGACCAACAGCCTCGTGAAGTCCTGAGAGTTTGTACTGATGAATCACGAGCCAAAATATATATTTGCTTTGCTCGTGGTGTTTGTGTATTTGGTGATGCTTGTCACATCGTTGCAAATGAGGTCTGTAGTTTTGGACTGAATTAAAGCTGTTTAGACATCCCAACGTGTTTGCAAAGTTTGAAATGAGCCAATTGAAATGAGTAGGGTTCCCAGACAAACCAGTACATTTTTACGTGACCTGGAGTGTTTTTAAAGTTTGTGCGTGTGTGTTAAATTATGCTAGTATCTTTATTTTGTTCTACAAGTTAGTCACTCATCAAAAAAGTCTCGTATGATTGAACATGCTTCAGTTTCAATTCGACATGTCTTTCAAAATGTTTAAATTTTAAAGATCCCATGAAATGTCTTGATGAGCACAGTTTTCATTCCTGCGTTGATGCTTTTCTGTTGAAGCAGGAAGTTGGGGGCTAATCGTAGCATATTAACATGTTGATACGCAATCGCCCGCACGTGGTGGTGACGTCACTCTGCTTACATTTAATATATAATTTATCGTCTATAAATGTAATTAATGTTAATAAATGATACATCTTTTCAAAGGTCTAAGGGTTGAACATTGATATCCGATCTCTGTTTCACGATAGCAATGCTCCAGAAACAGCGATTGAGTTATTTGTGCAGGAGTACAAATGAAAACATGCAATATCAAAAGGGACTTTTGTTATGAAATCATGATCGCCAGATGAATCCAGTTCAACACACTTGGGTCAATCGTCAATGACAAGCGTTCATTGAAAAACATCCAATAGCACTTTTTGTCCATAAAAGTGATAAATCTGAGAAATATTGATATATTGTTTACATGAGATCTCACCTGAAAGAATCACCCTTCATCATCGTTCTTCATCAAACTGCAATCTGAGCAGCATTCATGTTGTAAAACTGTGTATGATCTGATATATTAGAGTCTCATAAACAAAACCAGCCCGTCTCCAAAGTCTACTTTTAAAAATGTGGCGTAGTTTTATTCATAATAGCCGATCAGTGCAGTCAGATTTAGTGTCGTCTTGAGATGTTTTTACATTTTTAGCTCGCAAGAACCTCATTTTTTGTTCGATCATCTTCAAATTTGACACGTAACTTCTTTAGACTTGTGGCTTTGGGAACATTGTGTTTCTGGGTTGTTTTGGCACTTTTATTATTGTTTTTTAGATTATAAAAACGCATTCAGCACAAATTATTTCCATTACTATAAACTTCAGCTTCTCTAACTTTAATAAATAGCAACATCTATTAATTCTGAAACTTGGGAAATAAAGCCCAAAAAGTCTTCTTTCTAAAGATACCACAACTGTGTCCGTACTCCAAAGGGTCCCGTAAATACAACCATTTAAGTTCAGGTATGTCGTTTTCATGGTTTGTGCTCAAAAAGGGGGCGTGTATCAACAGTTTAATTGGACAAAAACTTGTATAACACAGTCATTAATATTTTTTGTCCGTTTTCTCAGAAGATGTAGAAGCTGTACATTTTAAATGCATAGGCTATATCTGCTGAAAGTTAATTTTGTAATTAAGGAGTACACCAGAATGTAGACGGCCTCAAAGCTAATGCAAATAGATATTAATTTTTTGTGAAGCAGCCTAGATTTTTGAGTGTTTGTTTTTATTGAGGGTCCTTCGCGCAGTGATTACTTTCAGCATGCTTGTCCAAACACCATGAATTATTTAGTTTGATTACAGAACAGTTCCTACTTGAGACATGCTGTAACTTTTCCCAATATTAGGATTATTAAATTATAACCGCATTGAGAGTGACAAAAATAACACTTGTTAACAAAGTAGATTGTATTAGAGAAAACGGATATGACCAAAACAAATGATTCTTTATTGGGCAAAAGCGACTTTGATACACTTGTTGGTGTTCTTCTGCAAAATATATCTGTTTTGTTTGTTTATATAAGGCCATCTCTGTTGTCACGGTAAGACAGGAAATGTAGTAGCTATGTTGGGGCACACCAGAATAGCACTTCCATGCGTGATTTCCTTTTTTACGTGAACATCTCCACCCTAGAACACACCCACTCAAATTATTCATGCCGTTTCATTTCATTTAAGTTGACCGAGAGGAAGATTTTAAGTGTTATTTGTTAAATCTCATGAATCCTGTCATGTCCAGGCCATATTTCACCCCAAAATCAAAATAAATAAATAAGAAAATAGAGGAACGTAAACCTCCGCTGGGGTTCTAAATACAATTATTATTGACTTTTTACTTAATTATTTATTTTAAACACAGTTTACAAACAAATAAAAATGACTTAATTTCACTTCAAGCGTGTTTCAGGACCACTAAGATTTTTTGCATTTTAACAATATATTCATGGCAATTAAGCACCCCCATTCTTAATGCAAAAAAAGTCTCATTACCTTCATGTGAAAAAAATAACATTATAAAATTGTACTGTACAGCCATGGCCAAAAGTATTGGCAGTGACATACATTTTGTGTTTTGCAAAGTTTACTGCTTCAGTATTTGTAGATATGTTTTCACATGTTTCTGTGGTATACTGGAAACCAATGATAAGCATTTCATGAGTTTTAAAAGCTTTTATTGGCAAAAACATTCAATTTATGCAAAGAGTCAATATTTACACTGTTGACCCTTGTTCTTCATAACCTCTGAAATTCGCTCTGGCATGCTGGATATCAGCTTCTGGGCCAAATCCTGACAGATGCCGATCCATTCTTGACTTAATAGTGCTTGGAGTTGATCACAATTTGTGGGCTGCTGGTTGTCCACTCGCCTTTTGAGGATTGATCACAGCTTCTCTATGGGATTAACATCCGGGGTGCTGCCCGGCCAAAGATCCAAAATTTCAATGTAATGATCTCCGAATTATCAATCTTGCCTTGTGACATGGTGCTCCATCATGCTGGAAAATAGACGGATCATCACCAAATTGCCCCTGGATCGTTGGGAGAAGTTGCAGGATGTTTTGATGCCATTCTTTATTCATGGCAGTGTTTTTGGGCAGAAGTGTGAGAGGGCCCACTCCCTTGGATGAAAAGCAACCCCACACATGGATGGTCTCAGGATGCTTCACTGTTGGCACGACACAGGACCCATGGTAGCGTTCACCTTTTCTTCTCTGGACTATCGATTTTCCAGATTCCCAAACTTTCGCAAGGGGGCTTCATCAGAGAAAATATCTTTGCACCAGTCTTCTGCTGTACAATCCTTGTACTTCCTGCCGAATTTCAGCCTGTCCTTGATGTTTTTCTTGGAGAGAAGTGGCTTCTTTGCTGCTCCTCTTGACACAAGGCCATTGTCCAAAAGTCTTCGCCTCACTGTGCGTGCAGATGCACTCACACCAACCTGCTGCCAATATTGAGGAAGATCTGCACTGGTGGTGACACGATTCTGTAGCTGACTCCTCAGGAGGAGATGGTCCTGGCGCTTACTGGACACTCTGGGACGTCCTGAAGCATTTCTTCCCTCCTTTTATAGCAATCAGTCCGCTCTTATAATCCAATCAGAATGATAGAGTGATTTCACCTGACTAGTACTCGTTCACACTTTCCCAGGTGCTGCTGATATGATTAGTGAAATAATGTTAGCTGGTCATTTTGTGACAGGGCCAAAAAACAATGAAATTTGGGTTTTTGTGATAAAGTTCATTTTTGGCCAATGAAGCTTTTTGCAATTATTTAAAATGCATCTGATCACTCTGCACAATAATCTAGAAACAATGTGAATCAACACCACAACAACTGAAGCAGAAAACTTTGAGAAATACAAAATGTATGTCACTGCCAATACTTTTGGCCATGGCTATATATAATTTCAATTGTTATGTATTTATACCAAAAATGTGTTGTTCTGACTATAATTTCTGCTGGTTTAAATAAACAAAATACAAATAAAAAAAATGAAACATTCTGTATTACATAGAATCATAATTGAGAATAATGGGAATTATAAAAAAATTAAAATCAGTAAAAACAATAAAGTTAAATGACAAGACCATTTACAATATTGCGGAGGTGCTTAATAGTCACGAAGAAATTATGTCGCTATGCATAAAATCTTAAAGGTCTGAAAACAGGCTTTATTTGATTTGATTTGATTTGATTTAAATATATTAATATACAGTTCTTTGGGGTAAAATATGACCTGGAAAATGTCTTGTGTAAAGGATAAATAATATGTATCCTACTTGGCATGTAAAATGAAAATATAGTCATTTATATTTACTTTTGGGTTTGAAAGTCTGGTATAATGTAGCCTTGGGCAATGTGAATGAAACGGCTGTACAATGTTTTGAAGGAAAACAAAAGGGTAATAGAGAAAGAAAAATACCAGAACAAGGAACTGAGGATTCCTGGGTTGCAGTGTTTTTGATGCCATGGATACAGAATCGACCTCTGTCTATCAGCAGGACACACGCCCTTCATAAAACATGTCATAATCCTGACAGACGGTCAAAGCATCGAAACAGAAAGGTGTTATTGTCTTCTGAGCATACCGGGTTACCAGGGTGTTGGGTAACGTGTTGAGTTTATTGCTTTGTGAAAACTCTGTTAAGATGAAAGCTCAGATGTGGTGTATGTGTCTGTTGTTTGGTCATCTCGTGACTTCAGTTCGTGAGCTGTGCAGGAATGCTTTGGTGACGCAGTTTGCGGGTAAACGCTCAGGAAATGAGGAACCTCTTCCCCCCCTGTTGGGCTCAATTCTTGCTCTTGTTCTGAAACAGCTGGTTTTCAAGCACATGCTAGCACTAGCATTACATTGCTGTCAACCCGTATGCCACCCATTTTAAGTAAATATAATTTACATAATTATAAACAATTAAGGAACAGAATCATATATACTAATCAGGACACAAACACAACAAAACACACATTTTTGTTTTGCATGTCTTGCATTTAAATGTTAAGTTCTTCCTTCTTTACATGTTTCAGACACTATTTACTGATAAATTAAAAGCATACTTTTTATGTCCTTTTATGAGTAGTATATATTTATATATATATATATATATATATATATATATATATATATATATATATATATATATATATATATATATGAAAATGGTCCGATTGTATTTTAATTTAGCAAGTAATGTTGGTTTGTTAAATTTAGCTGGTGTCAGTTTATCTGAGTGTATGACTTGATATTTGTCACTTGAAAGTGATTTTAATTTAATAACTTTTTACTTAAATTATAAAATGTATATTATTTATTATTTTATTATTGCATTAATATACAATTTATGATTTAATAATATTATTTTAATATTTGTAAAAATCTTTTACTGACCTGATATATACTTGCACTTTAGTGTATTAATCATTTAGTTTGTTACCTAGCAAAATAACTGAGTACCGAAACTGCGTAAATGAGTCGTTAACTGGTTTCTACTTGCGCTGAACCAAAGCTTTAAACGCATTGCTTTCATATGAAATGCATGATCAGTTGTTCATTTGCATGCATGACGACCAGGGCTGGACTGGTAATCTGGCATACCGGTCATTTTCCCGGTTGGCTGATGCAATTTTGGGCCAATTAGGGGTGGCAAAGCCATATGGAGAACCGAGCGGGCCGGTGGGTCGGCCGTGAAATGTGCCGAATGGGCCGCAATATGCAACAATGAGCCGCTGCGTTATGCAGAATGGACCACAAAGCGGTCCCACGATATGCAGAATAGAACAGTGAACAGTTGGACCAGTTGCCATGTGAAATCCCGGGCCGAATTCTCTTCACAGTCCAGCCCTGATGAGGACCACAGTTATTTTATGCCCTTAGTTGGCATCTGACCACTATGGTCTTGTGCGTCCTGGAACATAATTTTAGAGTGATGTTAGTGGCATGGGGACTGTAGGTGGTAAAATTGTCATGCCAATGCAGGAAGCTTGCCTTCGGGGGCTCCTCCCCTTCCCATTTCTAAGCACCCCTTGAAACACCCCTAAGCACTTTATTCACTAAGCACCCTCAATTATTTTTAACCACTGACTTATCGCACTGAAATAACGCTAATATAGTGTATAGTTTACCATGAGTTTTATAATCAAACCATTGTTATTATTTACAAAGCAAACAAGCCTCCTTTTACATGTACATTTGCCTTTGCATAGATTGTGCCTTATTCGCAAAAGGTAGAGCTATTTGTCAGCTGCAATTAATGTTGCACAGATCAGTATAGTTTTGAGTGGATTTTTTGTTATTGTCTAGTCATCACTGTAGTAGTTCATCAAATGATGGTGATGAGCGTTATAACTGGGAATATATTCAGATGCACAAGGTAGTTGCAGACTGATCTTACTGTGAATTCGACGACAGTAGGTTGAAAGTTCTTCAGTTGAAATCGGTCCGTGCTCACTGAAATTTGAATCACTGCCCCCAGTGGCCGAAGCTGGAAGTGTTTTTAACATATTGGCACATGTAAGCTCCATTTTCCTTTTGAAATGTCCTAGATTGGCACCAAAAGCAAGTTGTAAGAGGAGTGGTTTTTAGTTGTAAATGATGTAATGAAGTGACAAGGAATGCGTATTTTATGAGCTCTACCCCCAAACCCCAACCCGAAACCTAACAGTCAGTTAAAAATAGTATTTTAGTGAGAAAATGCAACCGTTGAATTGCACTCATTATGTGAACACAATTACTTCCTGGTTTTCATGCAAGAACAGAACCTGTGCCTCTGAGGCTGATCTTGCAATGATCTATCAGTCACACCACAGGAGAAGCTAAACACATTTGACCTCATGCACAAATGTCTGATGGGAAATGCTGCTTGTCAGAGACTGCTTGGCAGAATGGGGTCATTGTCAGGTTACTGGAACATTTGCTTTGCAATAGTCAACACTACCACACGGTAAGTCGACATTTTCTAGTTATCATGGCATGGCAGCAGTAATTAATTGAATGATGTAGATGAGCGTTACAACTGGATCACAGTGGTGATGCTGTGCAGCCCCAGTAAAGTATGCCAGATCGTGGTAGTCTGCTGGATCCTCTGCAAATACTGAATCAACATGCTCTCTAATACTCTTCGCCCACGCGCAGGTGGTGCGGTGCACTAAATGTGTCAGACTAGCAACTTCTGCATTGTGGGAAATGACCATAGAACACTCAAATGGAAAAGTCCTTTTTAGTGCAGAACAAGCGCAGTAATCATGCAAGACAGATGCAGATGTTTTACTGTCCCTTTGAAGCTGCAGGTGTAAATGTTTACCCAGAATGCTTGTCTTGACTGTGTGACCCAGGAATCCTGTTAATAATCAACTCCTGGGTGTATTGGCTGACCTACTGAGAGTAAAGGCTTGTGCAGGGTAGAATTGTGTAACCCGGACCGGCGCTAGAAATCTCAGGTGACACATAGTTGACTTCTCATGACCATTGATGGATGGGCCCAAAGAATCAGGGCTGTCACATTAAATTTAGTTTCTGTGGCAAATGTCACTGATTCTGTCTCAGTCTAGTCTGACTTCTCCATTGCTGCAAGACGAGGTCAATGTCCCTTAGGTAAAGAATATACAACATAGAGTTGTTTCCAACAGACTGATATCTTGAAAATGATGTGATTGTGGCGAGAGTTTTTCGTTGGTCCTTACACGTATTGCGGCAGTTCCGAGGGGAAATGTCCACTGAGTGGTGCTACAACAGATGGGGATTTTAAGGTTAAAGCTTTATTGATTTTTAAATCAACAAAACCGACCTCCCCATCCTAAACTCAACCTAACTGATAGTTTCAGAAAAAGCAAATGTAAGATGGAAAAACCTATTTGCTGAATCAGCAATGTCATTTTGTGGTGGTTCGATGACATTTATGGGGAAATCTCATGCTCTTCAGGACTCCTACACCAGTCCGTTGCATTGCATGTGCAATGATCTATCAGTTGAGCTACTGTGCAATTTTCTCTTGCTCGAACAAGCTTGTAAATGTAGTTAATGCATTTAAATGTCACTATAGTAAAGTGCTTTGATTGCATAAGATAGCATTGTGTGAGGAACATGGCGAAAAGTATGTGTTAATGAACTGACAATCCACCGCTTTACTTTTTCTTACTTTTCTTTTATTAAAGGGAATAAAAGTAATTGTTGTTTTAGCGACTCTGGTGTTCATTTAACCAAGAAAATGCCACAATATGTGCAACGAGCCACATAAAAATGACTTAGCAAAAATCTAGGTAGAGTTACGTGATTAAACAGGTCCAGGCTGAATAATAACTATTATTCCAGGTTTCCCGAACAAGTTTACTGCTTCTTCAACCCTTTGTTATTTATTTATTTTAACAAAGAGGATCAGAGGTCAAAAGGTCAGGCTGGGGTTAAGCGGGGGTCACAAACTCACTATGGCCATTGCCCTTTGGTTGCTTATATCAGCATGAATTCTAGTCTCAAATCCTAGAAATTGACCCATAAATATCTCAAAAGTCTTACTGTACCCAGTCAAACATTTGCCACATCTCTGCTCTTATGCATGTAACTGAGTAAATGTAACTTATTGTAGCTTTTAATGCCAAATGACAGATGGCACATATGCACCGAGAACAAGACTGGAATGCATTAGTGTCAGTGATCTGGAATTTCTGGGCCAACACAATAACTGAGAATTCACAGCTCATTGTGGCCAATACTGATAACCTACAATTTTGAGCGTTTCAATATGGAACAGGGGTTCCCCTCAAGCATTTCACTTCCCGTGAGGCACGTCTTCATTTTAGCCTAAATAAAAAATATCCTGGCTAGTATGGGACAGTTGGAAATTCTAGATTGCCCTAAGTAGCATACATATATTTTTTTGTTGCATTTTCACTTAATTCTTCACAAAACATTACCAGAATATGGGAAATGGCATATCATTACTTACAGCAGATGATCCTGATTAAAATGAGTCCCAAAGCAACACAACATAGATGTTGAAAAGGTCCTCACAGAGCAACATGAGGGCATGCATACTTGGCACAAATAAACGGTAACAAATTATCAGTGGAAAAATTGACCCTTCGCTAAACTCCGCCCCTCTTGGCTACCATTGCTCGCTCTGACAAGCACTGCAGAACTCCCCATTGGAATTAATGGGAGATTGCCGTGAATTATGTCGATATGCCGGGTATATGTCAAAATATTCTCTTCAACAGAAGGACCAGAAGGGCATATAGCATGATTGCGAGTGTGATATTGCTTATATACAACAGTTCAATGAACAAGTACATAAAACTACTGTCATAAAAACGCATTTGTGGATGGAAATACTTTCTTACGCGACGGATCAGAATCTGCCGTTGCTAGGCCAAACCAAATGAAGCCTTCATTAGTAGTTCAAAAATATATCTTTAGAACTAGTATCACAGCTTGGACTGTTTCTAACAAGTTAATGGAGAAACAAGTGTGTGTGTGTGTGAGAGAGAGAGAGAGAGAGAGAGAGAGCGTGAGAGAGTTGTCACTCCTAAGCAGAGATGTTGTAGAGAGTTAGTCAGCTTTCTGGAGATAATGTAATTTTGGTCAAATTCATCCTATTTTCTCTGTGGAAAAACAGCCATCCAAGATGGGCTATTCCTCCCTATTCGGAGGTAGCTGTTGCATCATTCACTATAGAAACTGCATTCTCCTCTGCCATTTTGAACAGTATGTTCTCACCAATGTGGAAACTCTGGTAAGAGTTTGTGTAATTTATCGGTCTGTTGTGTCTCTCAGCTGTGATGAGCCTTAATGATGAAGTTGTTAGTTTAAAGCTATTTCCTTGCTTTAGATGTAATCCGAGCGATCACGTAGTGCTGATGAATGAAAACACTGACTGATGCTGACCTGGCTTATATTGTCTTTTTGCCGCCACCTGCTGGCTAAAATATATAATGTCACAAAATTAAAGGTAAAGAAACACATATAGCTCTTAACACATCTGCACTGCTCTTACACTTTATTTAGAACGGTACGAAAACAAGCGGAGTGATACAAACAGTGAAGCGTCTGAGTGCTGATGGTGTGAGACCATCAGTACTCATGGAACGTCTCTCGTCCAATCAGATTCGAGGACTGAAACTAACTGTTGTGTATTGTCTTATAACACATTCATTTTGCTAACCTTTACTAAGACCTGAATGAATACATAAATTAATTAATGTTAGGTTCTTAGCTTTAATTTACCTTGGAGGAAATGTAGGTGTTCTCGCTAATGTTATACCTCATATGGGGATGAGGAATGACACACTTTAATCCATAGCATGCTCTTCTCAATATTTATTTATAGATTTGTTTTTAAAAGATAGAAGATACACCGCATGTAACTTCTCAAGGTACTTTGTATTACTACCACGGGGCAACAGTTGCTAAGACAGGATTGATCAGAAACGCTTTTAAGGCGGGGCCTAAAATCAATTGTTGAAAAATCGAAAAGATGCATTCCTATAAATGTATTCACACAGCAGATGAAAATTCAGAAATGACAAAGCAAGTTTTTTTTTTATTTTGGTCAGTTTTAAAGCCTTATATTTAGAGCTTTGTCCTTCATTTCCATTCTTTTCCTCTGCAGTTTATGACAAATGGAAAATTTCCTGCTAAAAAGAGTACTGCACCACCTAGAGTACTGGGGTGTAAAGGGATTAAGGGAAAGGAGGACGCGAGAACTTAAACGAAAAGACACAAATACACAAAGGTGACGGACAGCTGCCTGTAAACGCTCTCTCTCTGTCACACCACCATCTGCAGTCGGGCTTTATCCCTCTCTGAGGCTTGATTAGCCTGATAAGGGGCCGGGTGTGTAGAATCACGACTCGACCCCGCCCTCCGCCCTCTCACATGGGGGATTATTTAGGGTTAGTGAATTGAACAAACCACATAGACTTATAAATGTACAAATCTTTACAAAGATGAACTCCTGTTAAGATGTGTCTTCAGATTAAAATGATCTCTAAAGCAGAAGTTGTGAAGGAGTTTTGTTGTTGATTCCAAGATGGCTCTGATTTTTACCTGTTGTGTCATGCTTATGAGGACACACCATTATTTCTGCACTCAATTCTGTTCTTCCTTCCCTGCAGCTGGGATCACCCTCCGTTTTAGCAACAGTAACTAAAACAGAGGCTCAGCAACAGGTTTAGCCATGCCTGTTTGGCTCCCTGCAAACCTAGCAGAAAACTTTTTAGAGAGAGAGAAAAATGAATGGGAGAGGTTGATTTCCTTTTTCAATGTATACAGAACATTTGTGAATATGTATGTTAGCAAAACCATAGTAACCCTTTCTCTAATCAATGAAGCACTGACTGTTTCCAGTAATTAAGCTATACATTTAACAGCTTTGCTTTTTAAATGTGTATTTTGTCTTGCCCGGGAAGAAAGGGGGCCCATCACAAGTTCATTTTAGGTTCTTTGTTTGTTTGCTGTGGGCTTTTCCGGGCATGAAAACTTCAGACGGGCCCTTTACACTCAATGGTCAACAACTCTGCTTGTGTTACATGCATCTATTTCGCAAGCGAGTAACGTGACTCAATGAAAGCAGATTTCTACCATCATAATTATCAAGCTTTTGATGTTATGCATTGCAGTGTGCACAGTTTTTCATTATAATTGGGGCAAACAAATTTCATTACATCACACTGTAATGCACTGAAGATGGTGATGGAAAAGTGCCTACTTTTAGGTATGTGCCATGACCCCTTTGTTGCATACTGTTGTCGCTTGGTAGTAATCATCAGCAATTTGGCTGAATCCATTTACTTAAAATTAATTATTACTTCTGCATTTCACGTTCTTTATTTCTACGTAAATTGAGCGTCATCCATGAAACATGAGCGGGGCTCATTTTTGTGTAAAATGTCGGTAAAGCCATTTTAATATAAATTCTCGCATTCATGGAAGATTTCGTATTTTCAATATGTTACAACGAAACCATGTGTAAATTGTGACTAAAAGACATCTAAATGTGTTGTTCTTTCAGGCAAACAAAAATAATTACAAAATAATTCAAAATACCTAATCATTGATTGAGTGAATATAACCTTATTTACATTTATTCATTTGGCAGATGCTTTTATCCAAAGCGATATATCATAAGAGAATCATCTTAATGAGACAGCCATATTACAAAGTTTCACTAGCATCAGAATAGCATTCAGTTAAGTGCTCTTGGAAAAGATGCGTTTTAAGTAGTTTTTTGAAGACAAGAGAGTGAGTCAGCTTCACGGATGGATTTGGGAAGGTCATTCCACCAAGTCCGGGAAAGTCTTTTGGTGCCTCTTTGTGTTGGTACAACAAGGTGACGTTCCTTAGCCGACCGCAGGCTTCTGGCGGGAGTGTAAATCTGCATAAATTATTTTAGGTATGCTGGAGCAGACCCAGTGACTGTTTTGTATGCCAGCATCAGAGCCTTGAATTTAATACGTGCATCAACCGGCAGCCAGTGGAGAGAGACAAAAAGGGGTGTAACATGCGCTCTCTTTGGTTCATTAAAGACCAGACGTGCAATGCATTCTGGGTCATTTGGAGAGGTCTAATTGCACATGCAGGAAGGCCTGCAATGAGAGCATTACAGTAGTCCAGTCTAGTTATGACAAGTGACTGAACGAGCAGTTGTGTGGCATGTACAGAGAGGAAGGGTCTTATCTTCCTGATATTGTAGAGTGTAAATCTACATGATCTTGCAGTCTTTGAGATTAAATGTAAATGAGCGTGCACATGCACCCTATTTACGAATGTTTGGGTTTCACTAACATACGGACCAATAACTAAGAAATTTGCATCTTACGCGGTGTTTATGAATCTGATGGAAAGTTTTCATAAAGGTCAGTTTATGCCCAATTACTCCCAGTTTACACATATATTTGTGAAAGTTTAATGAATTAGGCCCATTGTTTGTAAAACCGTTCTAAATTCTACGTGACAGTTTATGTAATAATTTGTGTTAATTGTTCATAAAACATTCTTATGTCAATTTTTGCATTAAATCTAATGCAATATGTTATGGAAGGATTTTAGCATGGACCATTCTTAAAACCATTCTTGCATACAGTAAAAGATTCACATAGAATCAAATGTGACAATTTACGTAAGAATGATCAAACAATGGCATTTCGGCAGAAACCACAGTTACCATGGTAATTATTTTGAAAAGAAAGTTAACCTCACTCCCGAGAGTTTGTCCAGATCTGAGAGGATTTTAGCCGTCTTGCAAAACCTCAAATTGTTTCCTCTCACAAGGGGTTCGTTTCTAAAAACAGCCAGTGTACAATTCATGCTCTCTGCCCCCTTTATTTCCACCCTGTGTGCCTGCACACTATTCAGACTTTCATTCTTTTTTTGAGATATCCAAAAAAATATGCGTAAAAGATATCAAACCCTGATGGCATACCAGCCGGAAACCCTTATAAGGGGGTTGCATGGAGCATGGGTGTGTGTGAGACTACGCTGGCAAAGCCTAATGGTTTACACAAGTGAGGCTCGATCTTGTTGTTGCTAAGGCAACAGGAGCAGCATGAGTCTGTGTGTGCAGGTGCCGTTTCTTGTGTCTGACTGCAAGAGGAATGAGGGGGAGAGAGAGAGAGAGAGACATCCTTTTCCTTTTTTTTTAAGAAGGTGGATTGACTCAAGAACGATTGATTATCTGTGGGAGAGAGGATGATGAGAGAGGATAAGAAAAGGTTGAGAGAGAGAGAGGCAGAAGGGTCGTTTGATTGAGAGGCAGCCCTGAACGGGACCCAGCGGGAGTCAGGTAACCCGGGTGACTTTCACACAGAGAGAGAAAGGCGAGAAAGAAAGACAGACAAAAAGACAACAAAAAAAAGCTGTTCAGCTCCAAATACAGTAAAAAACACAAAAAAGTATCCTAAAGGTAGTGCATACTACTTGTGTGCACAAGTGAAGGACAGACTGAACATTTTATGGTGTTTCTTTTTGTTGTTGTTGTGTTTTTTTTTTTTTAGCTCGACAGCATCTGTCCACAATCAAAAGCATTTTAAATACGCCACATAACATCTCCTTTTGAGTTCCATGGAAGATAGAAAGTGAGACGGGCTTGAAACAACATGCATTGGTATATGTGTCAGAATTTCATTTTTAGGTGAACTACACCTTTAAGTGCTTAATTATATGTGTGTGCGTTTATGCGTGTGTGTGCTAAGATCTCACCTTCATGGTTTTCTCGTGTGTGTGTGTGTGTGTTGATGGAGCATGTTTTTAAAGGCACACAAAAGCAGATTCCCGGGCCAGCACAACATCAGATTCACCCAGTTCATTTGGGAAATTCCTGCTGTTGTGATGAGAATCTGGGTTTCTTTCTCCACCCAGACGTCTGCAGTCCCTCATGTCTTTCCAGAGCTCATCACACGCATGCTAAGAAACGGGCTAGGTGTATTTCAGAATAACAATAATGTCTTATGACATCAAAACACTTACTATAGATCTTATTCACGCTAGCGCCATCTTTGATTTTTAATGGGAATGACCATGCGGCTCAGAGTGGTAGACTTACAGTCTCCTCGATTGGCTGTACTGCAGTTTAAAGTGTTTATGGATCATTCTGCAGACACAGCATTGAAAAATATCTTTCTAAGAACATTTAGTTGACAAAAAACTCCAGACAACATGAATTGTGGAAAATCAGATGTGATCTAGTAGCTTTATACCGTGCGTGCTACCGTAAATATGGTCTATAGCGCACTGCTTGTAAGGTGATACATTTTAACATTTCGCTACATAACCAACTGCATTTACAAGTTTTTTTGAGTGCGATCAAATTATGTGTTCGCTCAACTGATAGTTGAGGTTATTTTATTTGAAAGCCACATTTATTCGGCAAAGTTTAAAACTCTAGCTTTAGCGCTGTGAATGATTGACAGGTGAGTGGGCGGTCCTTCACTGCTGTCGGGACACATCAGGACGGATTAGAGTTTACACCTCAAATGAGATGTGGTCACATGCAGTTCCACTACTTCAATAAGTGGTTTTAGTGAACCGATCTCAAAGTTTTGAACTCTGTTTCATCTTTTTTTTTAGCATTGATCTGATGTGATTTGCTCACCCGAGACCGATCTTAATACAAGGTGTAAACGGGGTGTAAAACACGAGTCATTCCCTTAAAAACTGATTCACACAGAGCAACCCTTGACCTTCGTTACAATCTGTCCACCAGCAGGAAACCTCTCTCTCTTCCCCATTTTATGCATCTCTCTCTCTCAGCCTTGGCTCTGTCCTTGTCCTTGAACGCTTCGAGAGCTTTCGTCAGCTTAGAATCCTACAAAAGGGTTCAGATACTATCACAGACTGATTCAGAAACATGCAGCTTTTTTCATGTGTATAAATATGAAAGTGTCACTGCAACCGAGTGATAAAAACATGAATGCATATGCGTTTTTAACACCAAAAATAGGGGTTATGAAGTTTTAGAAATGTTTTTGCATTGTCAGACTGTGGGCCTTGTCTGGAAATAGTGAGAGGGTGGAAACTTGTCCATTCATAAGAAAACTGCCCTTTCTATGAGCTTGAGGCTTTAAATCAAAACAATGCATCACCACGGGCTGCTGCACACTAGGTACAAAAGTTCAAGCAGCGACAATGCAATGTTTTTGTTGTCCTTGTGTAGGGTCATTCTTTGTTTCTATAGGTTTATTATGTTGGGTCATGTAACTTAAACCAACATGCTACATAGATGGCTAGCTTTATGTGTTGTTATCTTTGTTTAACAAAATGGGATGTATCTTTGCCAGTTTGTGACACGGCATCACTCTGGGTGTGAATTGGCCTTTACTCTTAGAACATTTGTCTGTTTGCGAAAGAAACCCTTTTAAAGGTGCTGTCAGCAATTTCAGTTTTGCTAACATCCGCCAGCCTCTGAGTTAGACCGCATCATGCCTTCAACCCCACGCATTCTCTCCAAATCCCTCCCCCTAAAGATATGTCAGCAAACCCGATCACACAAAAAAAACTCGACCTGATTTCAAAGGTCACTTATTTCAGTGATATTTGACCGGTAATAATATTTAATAAAAAAAAAGAGCTTAAAGCACCAAGTCCGATCAGTAGCGATGGGTGATACCATCTGCTATCACAATCTGCAATACTTATACCAATACTCATACCTCTATTTCGGGGATAAAATTTGGTAACAATATCTATTAAACATCATAATTAAAGCCTGTTTTGTATAGGTCTAAAATGCAAATTATCAGACATCTACTTTAATATTTATACCAATACTGATACCTCTATTAATGTGTTTTTGGGGGTTTTTTGGCTAAAAAGTGGTAACATTTATATTTAAAGCCATTGGCCTAAAATGAAAATGATCAGACATCTACTTTTTGTTTATAATGTATTAACAACAGAAGTGTTGTTAGTTGAGAAGTGGAGCGTAGTTCTAGTGGGAAGACCAGCAGGTGTACATCATCGCATCATTAGTTGGGTAATTCCCAGCCAATCACACGTAAGCCGTTGCTTTATAAGTCCGCTCACAATCTATCACATTGCTGTTTCGGTGTGCTAAAACTGCAACCTCCTCCACCCCACCACCACCAGTTGAGCCCTGTCCCGCAGGGGGGTAGGCTCCTCGCCCCTGCCTCCTATCTCCGGCAGGACATGACGATTCCGGGTACAACTCCCTCAGACTGCCGGACGGGGCCTACGCCAAAGAGAGGGATCACCTCCCGTTTCACATCTATCAAATAAATGGCATCTCAAACTTCACTCAAGCCTGCGTGTCTTCCTGATAGAACATCTTTTTACAGATTTTAATTGAAATCGGTTTGTAACAATTGAGCTCTATGACCGAGCGACAATGCAATCTTTCAGTATTTCTGCATGTTAAGATGAATGGAAGAATATATACAACTGTTTGCTTGTATAGCTAATTTTTTTTTGCCACACTGAATTTTATGAAATGCAATAATTTTCAAGGTAAAAAAAAAAAAAATCTGTAAATAATGAAAACCTTGTAGTATTGAGTATTGATCCTCTCTATTATTATCGATACTTTGGAATCGACCCCACCAATCAGACACGACTGCTTAAACGCCTGATCTCTGGTCAGTATGATCACTTTAGATCCACCATAAAGAGCCGCAGTGATCAAAATGTAGTAGAGAAAAGCCAAATAATCAAATGAATGAGCCATTGCATTTGTGAAGTGCTTTTCAGACAAGTGACACCCTTTACATGTAAATGAGTTTCATTATTATGCAACGGAAGCCTCGTCCAATCAGACGACATCAACCGTCAATGAGGAGTCAAATGTTTAAGGGGGTAGTGTTAGTATTGACTGTCACTGTATAGTGCATGGCTACAATACTTGTAAAAGCGTTTTGTGGCATTTTTCAGAGTGAAACTGAATACTCAGAGGGAAACAATGTAGTCGGGCCCAGTTAAATCTAATATTAATTTGCACAGTATTGTAAAATCGAAAGATATCGTACGATTTGGCTCATACGAAAAGGTTCACTTTTCGGGACTAATTTGTACATTTTGAGTAATAAGTAATTTTTTTCTTCAAATAGTTTATTATGTGTCCAGGAATGCTGGTTATTCATGTTTTGAGTCATTATAGACATTACAGCTGATTTTCTATAAAGCTGAATTAATAATTCTGATTTAAAGTAATGGCCAGCATCATCCAATCAATGCCAACCATGTTAAAATAAAATGTTGTCTATCCACTGATTTGCAGTGTCCCATGTCTGCCAAACATCATTTGCAGCCTTAAACTGAACTTTTGATCTGATTTTAGGAGTGAATGCACTTAGCTGCATAGAAAGCTATCGGATGCACCCTTGCTCCCTATTTAGAGAATGACTTAACCTCGTCCAGTCTGCACTGGTCTCAGAACAGTTTAAAATGCACCTTATTTGGATCCGAACCACCTATATAAAGCAATATGTTCAGCTTTTGGATGAAACAATTTCTTCTCAATGTTAAATAAACATAGTAAATATACAGAAATGCATTTATTAATGTTAATGAATAGAACCGTATTGTACAGTGATGACTAAAAAAAATATAACAAAATATTTATGGATTTTTTAAAGCGGCATATTAAACTAAACTAGAGACGCTACTTAAAACAACTTAGAGGTTTCTTACCAGAGGCACTGTGCCCGTAGGAGCGCTCCACAAAAATGGACGTCCCGCTGTTGTGTCACCTGACGAGATGCGCCGGAAGTCTTAGAAACAGTATTCAATCTGTTTTCATTTATTTAAATTATGCGTTGGATATAGCGAAGCCAAAATACAATGTCCACACATGAGGACGTGGGGTCGCACAAGGTTAAGAAAGGAGATGTCTGTGAATACATTTGGTGACTCATTCTACATTTAATTATGCAATAAAAAAGACTGATGTACAGTACGTCATTAACCTGTAATACGCTTCCCTTGTCTCATTTTACGTTTATTCTTGGTCCGTGGTACACCTAAAGTCATTGGGTTAGGTTAAGCGTTTGGGTAAGGGGTTAGACTTTGTGGTTAAATGTAGTTTTGGGTCTGGACTAAAACATAGGGATAATCGTAATAAATCTGTTGTTTGTTGGTTTATTTATTTTCTCTATGGGAATAAAAGTCAAATCTTTTGTATGAGCTAACGCGTACGATTTCTTACGATTTCGCCATCTCGTAACATTAATAAGACTTGAAGAGGCAGAGAACGTTATTGCATTTTGATGAAACATTATGAAAACAAGCATTTCCCCAGAATAATGTGTTGACGAATTGTACGGTATTTTCCATAGTTCCTTCGTTCATTGAAAATCAGAAAGTAACAGGGAATTTTAACATTTTGATTTCTAGGCTTGAAAAATTTGTTGAAAATTTCTGTAGTAAATACATTTCTAGTTATCTCAGCTCTAAAAGGGCGGCAGTGGCTCAGGTGGTAGAGCGGGTCGGCCGCTAATCGCAGGGTTGGCGGTTCGATTCCCGGCCCACATGACTCCACATGCCGAAGTGTCCTTGGGCAAGACACTGAACCCCAAGTTACTCCCAATGGCAGGTTAGCGCCTTGCATGGCAGCTCTTCCATCGTGTGTGTGTGTGTGTGTGTGTGTGTGTGTGTGTGTGTGTGTGTGTGTGTGTGTGTGTGTGTGTGTGTGTGTGTGTGTGTGTGTGTGTGTGTGTGTGTGTGTGTGTGTGTGTGTGTGTGTGTGTGTGTGTGTGTATTTATCACTTTGTGGGTCGACTCAGCCTAAAATGAGTACCTGGTGGTGTGTAAACATTGCCACTGGGGAGACAAAAGGCAGTCGGGCGTGGTGCTGGCCACCCACCCCCTCGTGTACCGTTCTGGCCTTCATAGGTGCTCGCTAACAGCACTTGCCCCTACAGTCTGTTAAGGCTAAATGGGGGATCTTTGTCTTTGTCTTTGTCTTATCACTTTGTGGGGACCAAATGTCCCCATAAGGATAGTAAAACCCGAAATTTTTGACCTTGTGGGGACATTTTGTCGGTCCCTATGAGGAAAACAGCTTATAAATCATACTAAATTATGTTTTTTGAAAATGTAAAAATGCAGAATGTTTTCTGTGAGGGTTAGGTTTAGGGGTAGGGTTAGGTTTAGGGGATAGAATATAAAGTTTGTACAGTATAAAAACCATTATGTCTATGGAAAGTCCCCATAAAACATGGAAACACAACAACCTGCTCTTTGTGAGTGCAATTTATATGAAATTATTTCAAAAATCCTGTAAGCAAAAACAACTAGAAATGTAATTGAAATACATTAGTTACAAGGTGGAAATTCCAACATTTTTACAGAGAAGCAGGGCCGGGATGTGTGCAAGGATCACATCATATAATTTAGCTTTTTTATAATGAAAAGTTTGTGATTTGAGAGGATCAGATGATTTAGAGCAAAGTTTTTCTGCGGAGAAACTGACAGATAGGATTTGCTTGGCAATAACTCTCATGCAGGGATGAAATGATTAATAAAGCGCAGAATGAAGAGAGATTGATTGGTTAACGTGTGATGAAGAGGGATGAGATGATGTGTAGAATGAGAAACGAGAAAAAGAGAGCAGACAATTTATATATTAACAGCAGGAATGGGTTAACTGTTCTGCCATGAACATACACATAGAGAGAGAGAGAGATCGAGAGAGAGAGAGCTCTGATGAATGAAAATATGAACAAATATAAGACAGGCCAAGGAAATGATTGGCAGAGAGGGATAATTGCGGAAGAATTGAAGTGGAAGACGTGACCGCAGTGTGTGTGTTCTCATTTGCCTTCAGGATGAGCTTCATCGTCTTGTGTAACATGTGTGGGCTGCTTCTTCAGCAGCTGTTGCCATGGGAATTCTGCGAGAGGGAGGGATGACGGGTATCGAGAATTCCTACGAATCTCCTCTCTGAGTCTTTCCTCCATTTCCACTTTCATAAATGCAAATTAGTTTTCAAAGAAACAAATTAGCCGGAAAGCAAGCTTTTCCTGTTGGGTGAACACAACGCAGACAGATCATGACTTTGGCTATGTTTGGAATGGAATAATAGCAATTGCGCAGTTTTTACCCTATATATAATTTTTTTAAAATAATATGTGAAACAATAGGCCGTTTAAACAGTAGTGTGCTACACTGTTGTCCCATTACTCTACCAACAAAGCACGAGTAGACCGGCAGATTATCAGTTCATAAATACTTTGCTCTGTTCCTCACACAATGCTATCTTATGACATCTAATCACTTTACTGTAGTGCATGACTTGTAAGGTGACTTTTTATCATTAGGTAACCAACTGCATTTATAAGCTTGTTTGAGCGAGAATAAATTGTGCGGTAGTTCAACTGATCAAGCTTTGCTCTTGCGATACAAATTCAGAGTCCCGAAGAGCACGCGGGTGGACACATTAGTCGGAAGTATTACAGACGCACCTCAAAATGTTGTAGTTGCTTCAGTAGTCACATTTGCTTTTATGACACTATTGTTAAGGTTTAGTGTAGCTAGGTCGGTTTTGTTGATTTAAAACTCACTTGGGCATTAGCATTATCTGTTTTGGAGAAAGTTTAACTCTCTTTTAGCGCCACTCAGTGGAAATTTCGTGTAAGGAACCACATCATGTAATTGTAATCATGCGTTCCTTATTAAATGCATGTATAATTTAACGAGTGCTAATTGGATATCATTTCGGAAATGTGTTTATGCAAATTTCTCTGTATACTGCATGTTTCGTCAAATGTAGCAAGTCATTCAGATGTACCACTTATTAAATTTACATACTGGTCTAAAAATACACAATGCATTCCGTAAAATTGTAGGAGTAGTATGGCAGTATGCCATTCCAAATATTCCCTATTTTCCATGTTGGCATCAACAGTGCTTTTGTAAAAGAAAAGAAAAATGTTAACAGTCAAAATAGTCTCTTCAAAGTAGAGATGAGGACACTGGCCCAGAGACAAAGCCAAAGCAGTGGGGTGTGAGGGATCTTTTCTATCAAACGATTAGGCTAATGTATTTCATAGTTCATTAGTCGAGGGCACTTGGATATAAATACTACAAGATAAGATCAACATTTGTTTCCAAGCTGGGTAACAGCAGTCCGGTTTTTGTGTTCATATAGTTTTACATTCTCAATATTTATTCTTGATTGTTTTTACATTCAGATACCCAAGTATGGGACATAGGAGTACTTTTGTCTGAGAAAATATAGTATGGGGGATCAGGGGTAACCCCTAAGACAACATTTAGAAAACGTATAAGTCTGAATGGACCATTTTTATATATTCCTAAAGTGAGAATCTAACAATAAACTAACAATTTAAATCTAAAAAATACTGTTTGCTGAAGATATGTGTTAATAGCCTGAATATGAAATAATGGGAACGCTCTGAAGTCTCCCACTTCAACTCTTCCGCAAATATCCCAGACACTAAACTTTGCCCCATGTCAAAACAGTGCCACATAGTGAAGCGCAAATGGAAAGAGGTACCGCAAACATTAAAAGGAGCATCGCAGGGGCCTGGGTAGCTCAGCGAGTAGACGCTGACAACCACACATGGAGTCATGAGTTCGAATCCAGGGCGTGCTGAGTGACTCCCGCCAGGTCTCCTAAGTAACCCAATTGGCCCGGTTGCTAGGGAAGGTAGAGTCAAATGGGGTAACCTCCTCGTGGTCGTGATTAGTGGTTCTCACTCTCAATGGGGCGTGTGGTGAGTTGTGTGTGGATCGTGGAGAGTAGCATGAGCTTCCACATGCTGCGAGTCTCCGCTGTGTCATGCACAACGAGCCACGTGATAAGATGCGCGGATTGATGGAGAAAAGGGGATAAATAAAAAAAGGAGCATCGCAAAGAAAAATACTTTCTGCAAAGTGAACAAGAAAAAGAAGTGTTGTAAAAAACTTTAAAAAGTCTGTTGCAGATTAAAAAAAAAAAGATATCTCAATTCATATCGTCATTTACAACATACATCGGTTTTTTTTTGCAATTAAACACAGCTCTGTCCTTTGCAATAATGTATATTTTTGCTAATATATAAGGCATCATATTGACTCCATATGTTCGGTGTTTGAGAAAAAGATGATATAGCGCTGATCGACTTGTGGTGTGTATAGCTCCGTTGTTTTGACACACTGCTCACTGAAAATTTAGAAACGTTAAGATTGGACAACTGTTGTCATATCTTGCCATCCGGATGAAACCAAGCCGGGGTCTGGACTCGGACTGCGGTCTGATAATTGGTTACTGCTGGTCTTTAGTGAATATGTGAGTTCTTGGAATACGGTTGTGAAAGTGTGTGCGCTCTAAGCGTGGGAACCGCTGGCCTCAGACTAAACCACGCCTGAGGTCTGTGTGTGTGTGTGTGTGTGCGTGTGTGTGTGTGTGTGTATTCAATGCAGAATGGGAGAGTCATCTTCTCTCTGTGTGTGTGTGTATGTGTGTATGTGTGTGTGTGTGTGTGTGTGTGTGTGTGGTTTTCTTAGCTATTGTTTGGTGACGAAACTTCCCTTTTTCACGATTAATAGAAAAATGCTTTTTTATTCTAAAAATGCAGAATGTTTTCTTTTATGTAAAGGTTTCACATTGAGTTAGTAATTATAAATAACTTTATGTGTGTGTGTGTTCTGCAACAGGAGAACAGGGCAACATGTGATGATCATTACTGATCATGTTACAGACAATGTGTCTGTAGATTTGTTTTGTGTTATTTGTTTTTCCCCAAAAATAAAAAATTAAAACAATATTCCTGTTTTTGTGTTTTATGTTGTGCAAGATTTGCGCCTGCCAATTGTCGGATTTCAAATGGCAGATGCCGATATTTACAGAGCATTATGGCTGAAATTATGCCAATAAATATTTGTCATATTAAACACAATTTAACTATAGCAAATGAGACATGAAGTGTTGAAAGTAACACATTTATAACACAATAACACAGGTTTATTTAACACAATATTTTGTCAAAATTCTCATCCAAAATCTTAATGTGATTAAAAATATTTGTGTCAATTAATCGGAAATCTGGCGACGTTGATGATTTCAACATGTCAAAACAGAAATCAATACATTTTGGTCAAATGATCAATTATAGGCCAATGTCAAAAATCGAAAACTTTTTATGTAAATTGCGAAATATCTGCCGATTAATGGGATATCAGCCGATGTTACTAATCTCAAAATGTCAACATGTAAATATGAAAAATCTATATTTATTTGATGGTTCAATACAAGTTAAAATCAGTCAACAGCATTTGTGGCATAAAAAGTTAGAAATTAGACTTACCCCTCTTTGTTAAAAATATATAGAAGTGAATGTGGCCAATCCATAAACATTAAAATACACAAATTAAAATAACATTAATACACACTGTTTTTAATATATATATATATATTGTATATTTTTGCGTGAGCGGCCGTTCCATGTATTAATTGGTGTGTGTGGCAGTAATGTGGGCGGCAGGTTTCGGCAAGTGGGTTAGGAGCTAATTTGATGCTGACAAACTCTCGGCTTCCACCGCTGTGTGTTGGCTCGGCGCACTCAGCTGAAGGAATTAAGCAGCCAGCTTTTTATAGACCTTCCGTCGTGCTTTGTGTCTCGCTCTCTCATTCGCTGAGAGGGGAAGTCTGTGTGGTGGTAGCCAGGGCTTTCTCAGCACAAGGATTAAAAACACTGAAAAAGTAAGAGAGAGAGAGAGAGAGAGAGAGAGAGAGAGAGAGAGAGAGAGAGAGAGAGAGAAATGAACAAGGGAGGCAGGGTTGTAAATGGTGGCTTTTGCACAAGTGAGTGAGTGAGATATCAGCACACAGCCGGCTTTTCAAACAGACTGAAAGCGAATGAAGAGGTTCTAGGTGAGGTGTGTCCGCTGTGTTGTGGTCAGAGGTTGTGTGGTTATGCATTGTGTGTGTGTGTTTGAGAGAGGACACACTCTGAGCGGACGTCCAGGTGTTCCCCTGCAGCATTTCTCAACACTTCAGGGAAATCTGGCTCATCTATTGTCCTGAAACAGACTGCTCAGGTACTGTGTGCAGGTGTGTGATCTGTTTCTATTTGTGATCTGAATTCACATGTTGACTTCTTTTCTTCTTCTGTTTTATAAGAACTGAAAGTCTTCTAGGCTAGAATACTTTGAGATTCTAAGTGTTGCACCGATTGGTCAGCTGTTCGCTTGTCTTGTACGATTGGCCAGCTTTACTTGTGTATTTTTGAATGTTTTGTACAATTGGTCATTTGTATGTATTTACTTTTTTATATTGTAAAATTGGCTCTTTTTTTTCTTCTTTTTACTTTTTAAAACTTTTGCATGATTGATCACTTTACATATTTATTAGAATTTTTGAAAGTGTTGCGTGATTGGCTGGCTTTACTGTGTGTGTGTGTGTGTGTGTGTGTGTGTGTGTGTGTGTGCTAACACACTCATTAGCCTACCTACCAGCTTTACGTTTACATTAATAAAAGCATTGCACATTTGGTCAGCTTTATGTTGTAAACTTCTTATTTTTACAAGTGTTGCCCAATTGGTCAGTTTTAATTTTGTATTTTTTATATTATTTACAAGCTTTACATTTGTATCTTTTGAATGTGTTGTTTGATTGGCCAGCTTTACGTGTCTCTTTCATCTTTTTAAAGTTTTGTGCAATTAACCAGCTTTACAATTTATTTGAAATTTTGAAATTGTAGTGCGATAGGTGGATTTATTTATAAAGTTTTTGCGCAAGTGCCTAGCTTAATGTTTCTCTTTGTTCTTTAAGTGTTGTGCGATTGGCCAGCTTTATGAATTAATTCGTTTGTTTTACTTTTATGTCGTGCAATTGGCTAGCATTTTTTTATTAAATGTTTTTATTTTGTGTGA